>NC_052478.1:8399268-8506340 GCF_009730915.1 Dioscorea cayenensis subsp. rotundata
CTATCTTCAGTAAAGCTGTGCGAATAGCCTACAAGGGTAAGCACTTAAACACATTGGCAGACACAAATGAAGCATAAATTGTAATGTTGAGACATGCTAAAAATGATTTAAGGTTGCAATAGAATTCTGTGAAGGGTTGCATACCTCAATAGAACCCTCCACCTTAGCCAGTGTGATGCTCTTGTCAATCTGCTTTTCATTATAGACATAAGTAGAGGGTATTGTCCGCTTGCTGACGACATCTTCAAGTGTTAACTCAAAAGATGCTTTATTTATTAAATCAAACATTCTGTGACATAATTAATAAGAAATTTGTAAAATACATAGCATTATTTAGAGCCCAGAGCTCTAAACAAGACAATCATGAGTAGTAAAGTCAAAACATGTACTTGGTAAACTAGTCTCAATTGAAAGCTAGGCTTTGCAGATTATGGAGTATTCAGGCTGATCTCATCACAAAGACAACTACTTGTCTAGATTTCAATTGAAAATTAATGATGATATAAGTAAAATCAGAGCATAAATGAACTAATGAAATAACCAGATTTTGAAAACCTAATTAAAACAATTAATAATAGAGGGCAAAAGCATTTGCTTTGTTAGTCATTCTAGACCAATTTGCCACAATCATACAATCGTAATATATCATCAAACTTCTACATGATCCACAACTTTGTCCAACAGTCTTCATTCGTATGATTGTTGTATGTCTACTTAGACTATTCAGGTGATCTAATCCCAAAGACAACTGCATCTCTAAATTTCAGTTAAAGATCAATGATGATATAAGTACAACAATAGCATAAATGAAGTAAACAGATGTTGAACACCTAATTAAACCATTTAATAATAGAGGTCAAGAGATGCAAAAGGCTTCTACTATGGTGGTTTGTAAAATTGTGTCAAATCTGATGGGTTTGTTATGAATTCTATTCTGAGTTGAGTTTTATCAACAAATCTGGTATTATCATCAAGATTATGATTGACTCTATATATGGCTTAGATTCTATAATTGGTCTTGGTTGCAATTGTGATATATCATCAAACGTTAAAGTGATCCGCAATTGTGTCTAAACAAGCTTAATATGTCAAGAAAAACACTAAAAAAGATTTGCCAACATCACTAGTCAAAACATTAAATCTTGGTTAAGACAAGATACAAAAATAAGATTCCAATGCTTTAACAGATGACATTTTACAGAGAAGTGATTCTTCTTTTTACCTCTTTTCAGTTTCACAGTCTACCACTGGAAATGAACTGTTGAAAAGCTCTCTTGTAGTATTTCGACGTGCAGCTAATACAGCAACTTTGTGATTATCATTCAATGGTATCTTTTTGTTCTCTGAAATGGGCCTTGAAAGAACAGAGGTCACTGTACCTTTTGGGCTCTCTTTCCACAAAATCTTGTCGTTGTCCAAAATAGACACATGGTTATCTCTGTGCAAATCAGACGATCCACTTTTCACAAAAACCTTTGCTTTCTTAATGGCGTGAGGCACGTATTCTCTAGCAACCATGGCACTATGTTTGACAATGTTTGCATCTGAGGTAGAAGATTTATTGGTCAATATTACTGGGTCAGTTTCTCTAAGCAGTTCTTCAGAAACTGGCCTCTTCTTGAGCAGAAGCTTAATTTTGGTACCAGGAACAAAGTTTATATCTTTCCGATCAGGAGTATCTGGAAAAACAATATGGTTTCTAATTGGTGTTCGAAGGTTTTCTTCAATTTTATGCTTTCTGCACATATTTAAACAAAAATATGGTTAGAGATAAACTGCAATGAGAAAAAATAACCTAGAAACCGCAAAGAGTAGATGCCATGAAATTGATAGACAAAGCATAAGAATAAAAAAAAATATACATGCAGTAAATCAAGATGCGGTCCAGAAGAAGATCTTCCCAAGCCCTTTGGAAACTTCCATATCCTAAATTCTCAAAAGGAATATCACTGATCAAAGTAGGATGATGGGAGTCAGAAAATAATTAAAACTAAATCAAGAAATTTCATTCAAAAGCTCTTGATAATTTCATTCAAGAAATCTTGTGGGCTTATACGAAAACCTTGGTAAGCATTTTCGGTGATATGACTTAGGACAGCGGGCACACATCGCAAATTGCAATTCCTTAATCCTTTTGTTCTCTGATTGTCTACAGATATGACATTTATGGACAGGGCACACGAATGTTTCCCCAGCCACAATTCTTTCCCGGTATACAATTGCTTCAGCTTTTTCCTCTGGGAAAACCCATTGTGCAACACATTGTGGATGGTAGAAGTGGCAACATTCTGCTGAAGCACAACGAAATACCTGCAATTAAAAACATAGGGCATTAGAAATGGATTATACCAATCAGAGTCATTTGGCTATAGTTCTCAGAAAAGACAGATTTATGATAAATAAAGCCAGAAACATGTCACCATACAATGCAATAGCTTATCACAAATATAAGCTATAGAAAGGCTACAAAAGGTAAGGTCAGTCATTATTGATAAACACCACACTGTTAGACACAAACCAACTTCATGTTATGGATGCTCAATTCAACCCAAAAGCTTGGATGAGAGACCAAAGCTTATATATTCATACATACATTTACTAAACGGATGTGGGACTATTGATTACTCTAGTATGCGTCTTTAATGCAAGTTAGTCTATTTTAGCTATTTTGCAAAAGAACTAATCAACCAAAGTGTTGATACCATGCTAGATACAAATTGAACACGAGCACAATTTAACCCAAAAGCTATGCACAACTATCCCGAGCTCGTTTTATAGTGCAAGTGTACATCATATTCCACTTCTAACTTTCCCCTCTCTAATCTTATGAACACTATCATAACTAACGGAAAATTTAGCTCTCTTGGAAGTGCTATTTATTACATCCGTAAATTCCAAACTAGATAATTTAATGGTTGACATGTCTAAAAGTAACTTCATACACATTACCACGGCTCAACTCCAACCTGGCTCCAGTACAAAATGCTCATGCAAAGATCCTCAACAAACCAAAGTCGTCTAAAGTCGGTAAATTTGGAACAAGCTACTAATTTTTTTTTCCTCTTTACCATGAAGACTATAGTGCACAAAAATAAAAATCAACCATTAGTTACTTGACAGTAAACCAGTGATACTAATTCCCCTAATTATATTAAAAATCTACCACAAAATAGAAAAGTAATGCACAAACAGTAAAACAAAACTAATGAAGGGAAGGAAATAGAGAACTTTTGTTGCTGCACAGACTAGACAAAGATCAGGATCACCAAATTATCAATAGAAAAATGGATGACGAGACAGCTATTTCTAAAATCAAGTGTAAAGCGTATTATATCATAATATCACATAATCTTCCTGGTATGTTTTAACTATTAAATATTAATGGAGTTGATTAATGACAGAACTATCGAGCTTTGAAAATGAGAAGCACAAGAAAGATGTAGCTTCCAGCATACTATCAAACCTCAGCGCCAACTGATTTGTCAGAACATCCCAATTGCCCACAAACAAAACACTGATGTTGTCCATAGCAACAATTCTTGCAAACAAACTTCTCCATCGCCTGCCAAAAAGAATAAGTGATCCATGCAATAATAACCTAAATAACTTGGAGAATCTCAAAAACCAATAAAAGCTTGATTTCATTAATAGGAATACCTCAACTTCAGATCTAGAATAGCCAAGGGTTTTACAGTTAGAATCTATACCAGCATCTCTTGTTGCATGAAAGGATCTCAAGCAACCCCCTTCACAACTGCATTGAATATGCAACCATGTGCTCATCATCTTAGGAGGGGACATAAGGAGATCATAAGATTATATAAGAAAGCTACTTAATTACAGGATACAACCTATACTACCACAATACTCAAAACAATACTAGATTTCACCAGAGAATGTGAGTTAACCTAAGGAAAACTATACACATTAGACCAGAGTGCACAACGATGTGTTTAGCTTTTTGATTAAGAAAACCAAGGCAGCAAAATACATACAACAAGATTTCGCCACCGTTGTGACAGATGGAACAGACTGAATCAAATAAGCCAGAATTAGCATCCACTAAATCTCCTTCAAAGACACCCATGCTCTCATCAAACTTGTCACCAGAGGCAATAAATGGCTCCTTTGTAACTCGATCGGAATTTAAAAGCTGCCAAAAAAAAAAAAAACATTCCTACAGTTTGTTGGTAATAATTGTATCCCAAAGATATAAGAGCAGGCAATGTACTTCCTGCAACTAATATATTATTTAGGTAATTTCTCCAATGAAGTGGATATTAAATAACCTGCTTTTGGATAATCACACTTACGTCAAATGAACTGCTTCTCTTCAACAAGTTATCTTTCAAGAACAAAATCATTAACTGTCAGGTAAAAGCAATGTGAGATATTTGGATTGTGGGAGGTGAGGAAGGTGTGCACATGGGCTATCTATGGATACACATAGGTCCATATGAAATGATAAATAACAGAAGAAACCAAAATTAAAATTATCCCCAAATCAAAATGCAGCAATGATTGCATGGACATGATGAATTCAGCTAATTCAAGATCAGAAAAATAAATAGGACCCGAATAATAAACTCAAACGATGTATAAGTCATATGTAGAATGATCAACCATGTCCAAGTAATTAACTTTGATGTCATGATACTAAAGAGATACATGATGATGTGTGAATTTGTCTCCAACAATGTTTCAATCAAAAAATCTTTGAGGTTCAGCAATCCACTATGCCATTAAAACTGGTGCTTGCACGTTTCACTGAGTAACAATCTCATGCATAACCATGAGATAGATTAAACAGAAAATTACTGGGTTGGCTACAGCATACTAGTCCACGTGCATGTGTGGTTAGAGCAAATGAGAAGGCAACATTTTGTTTTAAACTTAGTAAGATTATAATGAGAGTCTAGGATCATCTACAGTGTGAATCTTGCTTGGCTTCTTAGCACTAATTAGGCTTCTAGACGGCAGCCTGATATGAAGATTTCATAACCACGTCACAAATAACAACACATGGCTTAACCTATGCCTACTCTAAGGAAGGCTTCTGTTAATACCATTGACTTGAATGATAACAATATATAAAGAAAACAAATTGCAAGTGAATTTGGCCACCTGAGAGATGATCAGGGTGGATGAAAATACCAATTGGAAGTTTGCATGATCATCATAGCTAAATTTAACATAGCAGCTAAGTAATATTTAATAGCCAACAGATAGAAAAAGGTTCAATTACTTTTACTGCAAGGGAGATAAAAAAGAGGGGGAAGACTATCCCCCGATATTCATATGAATTATCAATAAACTTGAGTATCGAGGATTGCGGCTAAGGAAGGGAAGAAACATAGATACCCTTTCCAAGAGTACACACCTACATGTGAATATAACATGATAGTGTTTTTCTTTCAACCAATGAGGCTATATTCTAATTTCAAGAAAAATCAACTCAGCCATGGCAAATTTACTACTTCCAACACTGTAATGTAAGTGTAAAAAATACCACTATGACTTAGGAACTCTTTTAAAGAAAAATATTGGAATTATAAAGAGATGCAAAACATTGGAAACCTGAGATTTTGATAGTGTTTCATCATTATCTGCAAACGACTTTATCAATGTAAGATGATTCCTAAGGTCATTTTCAGAAGGCGGAACCTCAAATGAGCTGTTTCAAAAACCAAGCCGTAAGTGATCAAACTTGGAAATATTGTTAGGAAATCAAGTCAATAGCAGACTACTATCACCTGAAGAATTTACACAAACAATCCCAAAGTCTCTTCTCTGATGTTTCAGGGTTTCTCTTCAAAAAATGAAGCCACAAAGCAGTTACTAGTATGGTCCTTACAAGGCCCTTGTAGCTCTTCATTGGCTTCAGAAGCTTTAACCATTTTCTCTCCTTGCATAGCACAAAGAACTCAGGATGTTCATGTTGAAGGTTAAGCTTCCAGGCAGTAACCTGTTTATAGACACTCCGCAGGCCATTATCAGTCTTGCCGTGCACGAACACTTGCATGTCAGAAGCATTTGGCATCTGGGCCTCATCATAACAGAACGGCAAAACTGTAAATGACAGAGGTGTTTCCTTTTCATCCACAAAACAATATCTGGTAACACACTGTGGTTCAAATTCCAACTCATCCTCCAAAGAGAGCATAACTAGACCTATAACAACAAAAGGAAGAGGATATCACTAAACAAATACGTGGCCAAAAAAACAAAGAAACTAAGAATGCTTCCAAATAAGAAAATGAATCAAATAAAGCATGAAATTCAACAAAAATGGAAACTATGAGAAAATAAGAAAATAATAGCAGAGAGAAAAACAAATGGAGAAACCCCATCAACAGGGGCGATTAAGAAATGAAAAATCTCTTGTTTTGGCATGAAATCCTCATACCACACAACCCAAACTCCAACTCTCAGGAGACTAAAAATGGCGATAAAGAGACAACCAAAACCCCTAAATCACAAGAAATAATAGACTTTCAAAGAACAACTTCGCTCTACCTCGAAATCAAACCAAATATCCAACAATTCCAACAGAGAGAAATTATAGATACATAACGACGATGAGAAACTAGAATGGCAAACTACAGTGAGAGATCAAAGGATCATTCATTTAGGGTTTGCGGATTACCTTCTCTCGAGCTTGAAACCCTAGCGAGATCTCCAGCAATGGCCACAGAGAGAGAGAGAGAGCGGGAAAGAAAGCTGTGAGCGAAGGACGTGAAGTTATTACCCTAAAATAGTAGAGTGATTGAACTGCCTGGGACACGTGTCACATCCCCATTAGTAGACTGTTTTACATTTATATCCCTACACTGTGTTTTATTTCATTTTTAGATTTTAATTTTGGTTATCTTTCCACCTAGCCCCGGTGAAGTTGTGATTTTTAAAAATAAAAAATAAAATAATTTATAACTAATATGAATTAATATGTATGTATGTTTTTTTAATTAGTGATAATTGTTTATCAATCTCAAGGTTTTATTAAAGTTAATATTTTATATATTTAATTAATTAATTAATTAATTAATTTTTGGTAACACCCCACATTTAGATAAAATCTCTTTTTTTGTGAGCTTTCTTTGTTCTTCTTATATGTGTTTAAAAAAAATTAATAAATTTTAAATAAATTTTTTTCATATTTATTTTTAATCTCTAATGTATTCTTACATTTTTCAATAAAATTATATTGAAATGCACTTTGGAATAAATTTATAAACATTAAATCATATTTTACTACTCTGACACTTTTAATAAATTTTTTTACAGTGAAAATCATCTTTTCTATATTTTGAAACACATAAAACACCACTTTTAAAGACTGAATAGAATATATAATTAAATTAGAGAGAAAAAATTAATAATAATTAAATATATTTTTTAAGAAAATAATTTATATAATTTTTTTATAAATTTAAGACTATCAACTAATTTTACCTTTTTTTTTATAATTCCTATGAATTAATTAAAATAAATATACAAATAAGATATGAGAGAATATGATTTGTTTTGTATGTTTGTGCACACAAAACATATGAAAACTATTATTTTGTTCATACGCTTTGAATGTGCGATCATGCAAATAACTCCAAATACACACACTAGTTATACCTGATATATGCGTTTAATAAAATTTTCCTATATATTTAAATAATTCAATTATATATATATATATATATACTTCTTTCTAGATTATCTAATTACATATACATTCCAATTGCGGACCATCTAAACAAACCTATTCTATGGTTCTATTTAAACTGAACTTTATCCCATGTAATATATGCTTTATATATTTTCAAAATTCCCAACATATTGACAAAAATAATCAAAGGAGAAAAAATAAGAAAAAAAAATTAATAGTATACCTTTCAAAGAAAAAAACATAAAATTATATATGTAACATAAATTTTACAATTGTACATTTAACTCATATCTCTTGAATTCGCCTAATTACATGTATAATTTTTTGATAAACCAAGTACATTATATATTCCTTAAAATTTTGATTTGTTTGCATAGTTTTTTTTTTTTTATAATATTATTACATGAATGATTTATTTGCATAGTTACCACTATACTTAGATACACTACTAAAAATATATATTACATGTGATAAATAATAATAATAATAAACATAATAATAATCTTTAATGAATTGACATACAAAA
Source organism: Dioscorea cayenensis subsp. rotundata (assembly GCF_009730915.1). Lineage (NCBI taxonomy): Eukaryota > Viridiplantae > Streptophyta > Magnoliopsida > Dioscoreales > Dioscoreaceae > Dioscorea > Dioscorea cayenensis. The sequence continues at coordinate 8,407,455 of NC_052478.1, forward strand.
ATTTTGTCTATTCATTTTAAAATCTGTCCATGTTAATAGTGTTAACATATCTTTATTTTAAAGGAGAAATTTATCTATTTATTTTAAAACCTGTCCATGTGACATAAAAGAAACATCTTTAATGAACAATTACAGGCCGAAAACCACATAAATATTACTTTAAATTATATTAACTAATATATATATATATATATATATATTTGTTTATGTCATGCTAAGCCATCGTATCTGATTTTGTCTCCATTAAACAAAAAGAAAATTAGCATTGTTAAATTTTTTTTTTCTTTTGTTAAAATGAATAAAAAACATAGGTTCTTTTTGGCAAATGAACGAAGTTATTTTTACCAAATAGATTTCTCAAATAAGTTTTCCAAATAACGCCAACTCGCCATCCACGTCATTCTTTTTTTAATATAAACATTAAATTTAAACCTTAAAAATCTTTAAATTATTAAAATAAAATAATATCTAAAATAATATCTAAAATCTTAAACCCAAATACTACAAAATCCTATTTTTAAAAAAATCTAAAAACTTAAACCCTAAATAATAAATACTAAAGCCTAAATTCTAACTGTAAATCACAGATTTTTTGGTTTGCTGTTTATGGTTTAAGGAGAGAGTTTCCTTTTTTTTGTTTATAATTAAAAAATTTAAATATAAAATTTAGATAATAAAGAGAAATTAAATTAAAAAAAAAAAAGAGAGAACGGATGTTGATATGATGTCAACTTGGCATATACTTCATTCAGAAAACTTATTCCTAAAGTTTACCTAATAAAAATATCATTACTTTTTTGCAAATGAGAATATATAAAACCACAAATGTTTTTTTATTTATATAAAACTATATTTTTATTCTTATAAAATTTAATATTTATATATTTTATAATATATTTCGTGCAGGCGGGGTAGAGGGGCATGCAAAAAGACGAATAAAATTTTAATATATATTCATCGCTACACCAAATTGTACAAAATTTTCATCAAGTATAGCTGTGAATAAAAAAAAAAAAGAAACTTTTCTTTCTTCTTCTTGAAAATGACGTTTTTACTTTTATCTCTCCGACATCTTCATCACATGAGATGTAATGAGGTGGGGGAAAAAACTTTTTTTTTGTTATAAATACAACAAACTTTCAAAAGGACATTTTTTTTTTTTACATTTCCATGGTCATGAATATATCATTTATTGTGTTCCTGCTCATACACACACTCACATATATATATATATATATATATATATATATATATAAACGTCCATAAAAATCTCTCAAAGATAACCGTTGATAAAAGTCTCTCACTTTAAAGATGGCGTTTGATTCACAGTCATGATATATTACTATAGTAATATAATCGGGAATGTTATATGCCTAAAAATGTAATGTGAGATTAACATATTTGGTTGAAAATTTATATTACTCGTAATTTTTCATTACCATGTTTGGTTGACCATGGTAATCACCTCGATAATATGTCAAATTTATCAAAATACCCTTACATATAAAATTTTGAAAAATATAATTTAAAGTATTTAGATAAATAAATAATTAAATTATAATATTAAAAATTATTTTTTACAAAATTTTAAAATACCTTTGTATTTACCAAATTATCCCTAAAAATTTGAAAAATATAATTTTAAGTATTTAAATAAAAAAAATAATTAAATTATAATATTATTTTTTCACAATTTTTTAGAATACTTTTGTATTTACCAAAATACCCCTCTATATAAAATTTTGAAAAATTTTAATTTAAAATATTTATATAAATAAATAATTAAATTATAATATCAAAAATTATTTTTTCACAATTTTTTAAAAAACCTTTGTATTTACCAAAATACCCCTATGTATAAAAATTTGAAAAACTTGATTTAAAGTATTTATATAAATAAATAATTAAATTATAATATCAAAAATAACAAGGGAAAATAAAAACTAGGGTTTTTATAATGAGTGTGATAAAGAATTAGATTGAATGAGTGGAGACATAATTGGAAAAAAAAAAAAAAAAAAAAAAAAACATTACACATTAACACCAACTTTGTAATCTGGATGGACACCTATTTTGGTAGTAATCACATAACTATCTTATTTGGTAATGTTTCACTATTGGTAATCTAACATTATCATCAACATTACCACTGTTATAGTAACCAAACATTGTAATATGAACACATTACCACCAGATTTCCGATAATGTTTTCACATTACCACGAACCAAAAGCCTGGGGTTTTTGTCAAAAGACATGTAGATATAAAAGTGCATTAATCATAGTAGTTTATTGAACCGGTATCTTTATCAAATGCGTTGTAATGAGAAAACCCAATATATTATTTATTGTACACGTACACATATATAGATGCACAATATATCATTTATTGTGCATGTACACATATATATAGATAATTGATTATAAAAGTCTCCCACTAAGGGTTTTGTCAAAAGATGTGCAAATATAAAAATGTACTAATTACGGTCGCTTATTGAATTCTAAATATTTATTAATTCAGTTAGATGTTGTATTAAATAATGAAAATCCACTACATGAATGGCGGAAAAATTTGTGAGAATTATACCGTGCTAATAAGTTCTCCTACCATAAAATCCTAGAGGGAAGAAATTCAACTCTTCACATAAAAGATCCACTAGGTCCATACGGACAGTACTGTGCACTAGAATAGTAGGTGAATAATACTACTATAGGACTATGCATAAAGATTCAATCTTGTGCCTGCTTATCTACCAATATGACTGACTATTACATTGGGTAGTGGTTGTCATCGCACATATATCCTCATTAAGAAAAAATTTACATATATAAATGTTAAAAAAAAAAATTATGGTGTTCAAATAAGAGTGAATGACATGAAAATGGGGTAGAATTAGATTAATTTTTTTAGTGATTTTTGAAATTTATAATTTTTTTAATAAAATATGCTAAGGATGTCTTAGTTTATTAATACCAAATCCCTTGTGCCGGTAAGAATGGTCCTAGTGAAAATGGGGCCATAGGCAAAAAAACATAATAATTTGTTTACATTTTTTAATTAAATAATAATTTTCATAATAAAAAAATGTAAATCATTAATAATAATTATAAAACATTGATAATAAATGAGAGATTTGAAATCTTTTTTATTCATTTGTTTAATTACTTGCCATGCATAAAAAAAAAACTCATTAATAGAATAATACTACGTGGATATGATAATAGTAAATGAAATATTTAATATAATATTCTTAAAAGGAGAAAACATAAATCACGGAGACTTAGGGCACTATCATTCTACGCATTTTGATATTAAGTTTTATAATGTAAAAGATATTTAAAATTTTTACTATTATAATTATTTATATATATATATTAAAATAGGAAAGTCTCATACCTTGTGTCAAAGTTTTGTACCAAAATTTTAAAAGTTAATTATAATTTTAAAAAATATTTATAATTAAAAAATATTGATAATTTCAAAATTTTATGAAACTCTGATATAAAAATAACTTTAAAATCTAAACTTCAATTAATTGCAAATCATTTGAGGAGTTGTATTGCAATAACATGAATATATATATAATTTAATTCTAAATTAATCACAAATTATTAAAGGGGTTATCTTGCTAAACTACAAAAGTATTTGCAAGTTCGTCCTAAATTAATAATGATTCATTGAAAAGAATAAATTATAAATAATATGTAGCATGGATTTATTTTTTATATATATGTTTTTATTATGATATTTTTTTTATTAATTTACAAAAGATAAATATTTTTTTATCATTTTAACTTGACTAAAAATGAAATTAGATAACCGTTCATAATATTGAGAGGATCTATAAATAATTTTAAAATTTTAGTTTAAGTGTGTTGTTTTAAAAAATTTAAGTAACAATATATTTAGTTATCAAACACTGTTAGACACAAACCAACTTCATATTATGGATGCTCAATTCAACCCAAAAGCTTGGATGAGAGACCCAAGCTTACATATTCATACATATATTTACTAAACTGATGTGGAACTATTAATTACTTTAGTATGCTTCTTTATAAATTATTTTTTTATAATTTAAAAAAAATTAAATTTTCAAGATTATAGTTTTGTGGATACGGTAATAGTAAATGAAAAATTTTAAAAATAATTTTCTTAAAAGGAGAAAATATAAATTGCGGAACGTACCACGTATTTTGATATTATTATAAATTAAGTTTTATAATTTAAAAGATATTTAAATTTTTTAATATTATAATTATATATATTAAAGTAGAAAATTCTCATGCCACGTGTAAAGCTCTCATTGAAAGTTTTGTACCAAAATTTTGAAAGCAAATTATAATTTTAAAATTATTTATAATTCAAAAAAGTATTGATAATTTCAATAATTTATGAAACTTTGATATAAAAATATCATTAAAAATATAAATTTCAATTAATTATAAATTATTAGAGGGGTTGTATTGCAACAACATGAAAATATTTATAATTTAATTTTAAATTAATCACAAATTATTAAAAAGGTTGCTTGCTAAACCACAAATGTATTTGCAATTTTATCCTAAATAATAATGATTTATTGAAGAGAGAAAATTATAAATAATATATTGCATGAATTCATTTTTTTATATATGATTTTTTACAAAGTATAAATATTTTTTTTATTATTTTAACTCGACCGAATCTATAAATAATTTTAAAAATTTAGATTAAGTGTGTTGTGTTTTAAAAAATTTGAGTAACAATATATTTAGTTACGTTTTAAACATTATAATCAGCAATTATGTCGGATGCAAATATTATTTGTGATATATGTTTATCTGTTAATAAATGAAAATTTTAAATATAATATAAAAAATAATTTGTTGAGATTTGAAAATTGTGGGGCTTATTCTAATGCCAATTTTATTAGATATTGGTATTATTAAATTTTATAATTAAAAAATAGTTAAAATATTTAATATTATAACTATGTGATAGGATAATAGTAAAAAAATTGAATATAATTTTTAAAATAAAAATTATGAGGTCTTAGAATATGTGGGGTCTTCGGCATAGATTTTGGTCGCTTATGCCTATGAGCGGATCTATGTGGAGGATATTTATATTCTTATCAAAAAATTATATTCGAATTTTAACTCATGTAAAATGAGGATATAGGTGAATTGAGATATCAACTCTTTATCTATTTGTGTTCTCACGTGATTTGTTCTCTTTGTCAAAAAAAAAAAAAAATCAAATTTTTTTGTAATTGGGTAGGAAATCAAGTAATATTACATTATTACATGACAACTATAATAATCTTCTCCATTTGTTTCTTTAGCTTTTTATTTTTTTTATATATAGGTAAAAACAAAAAATATTATGGAAAGTACACAAGAAAATTAAATTTTATTTCACAAAAATACCCGAATATATGCAATTATGTGCCTTTTCAAAGGTTTAAGTGAAAAAAGCCACATAGAAATCCGGTTCAATGGACCGGTTCGGTTCGGTTCGGTTCGGTTCGGCCCGGTTCAACATGATGAAAAGGACAACATCATGTTCACAGCATCCCTCCTCAGTCTTCGCGGGTCCGTAGAGCTCCTTTTTTCTCTCCTCAATCCTTCCATCCAATCTCGTCTCTCTCAATCCTCTCCTCTTCCCTCTTTCATTCCATCCATTCAGTGTTTTTGATTCAATTTAGCACAGAAAGCAGTGAAATTGGAAGAAAAAGGAACTAGTACAGGTTGCTTTTCCATGAATTCTTGATTTCAAAGGGTAAGAATCATTGATTTTGTGCTTAATTTGATGAAACTATGGATTTTTTTTGCGTTGATGTGAGGATGCGGAAAATGGAGTGTTGTTTTTTTGTATAAATTTAGTTTCCTGATCGTGAGATTTCGATTGGTGTTGTAGGATCGAGTAGCAAGGATAAGAGTTGGGAGGAAATGTCGAGTTTTGTAGGGGTGCTTGTCTCTGATCCATGGTTGCAGAGCCAATTTACGCAGGTGGAGCTCAGAGGGCTTAAATCCAAAGTAAGCAATCTATCCAGGCATTTTTTTTTGGTTCATTAGTTCTTTTGATTTGATGTTCTTCCAATGCCTGTTGTCCTGATATTTTGGTTTTTGATGCTTGGTGTGGGGATAGTTTCTTCTGACAAAAAGGGAAAAGGGTCAGGTGACTGTTGGAGACTTGCCACCATTGATGGTCAAGCTGAAAGGCCTCAATGAGGTGCTCACTGAGGAAGAGATCTCCGCGATCTTGAGAGAGTCATATCCTGACACTGGACAAGAGATAGAGTTTGAGAATTTCCTTCGGGTATAGATATTTTGCTTCATTAATATATATTAGCTTGAATGCTGAAAAATTAGACAGAATGAAATGCTGGATTGGACAGGCCTACTTGGATATGCAAGGAAGGACAGCAACAAAGTCGGGTGGGTCAAAGACATCTTCATCTTTTCTGAAGGCTTCCACAACCACATTGTTGCATACTATTAGTGAATCTGAGAAGGCGTCTTATGTTGCACATATCAATGGTTATCTCAGAGATGATCCATTCTTGAAGAAATATTTACCATTGGACCCAGGTTCTAATGATCTATTCAATCTTGCAAAGGATGGTGTGCTTCTATGGTATTTCCCTTTAAAATTAGATGAATTTTTTTTTGCTATTAGACAGTGTAAGGTATGATATACACTAGTTTAATCATAGGAATTAAATGAAAATTAACGAGATGGAATTTGGTCTTGTTGATAGATTGTCACTATAGATTTAATGTTGGACAATTTGTTTTTCTCGTATTTTTGAAGCATGTCGCCCTTTGTTTCAGTAAATTGATCAATGTTGCGGTTCCGGGGACAATAGACGAGAGGGCCATAAACACAAAACGTGTACTTAATCCATGGGAAAGAAATGAAAATCACACTCTTTGCCTCAACTCTGCAAAGGCTATTGGATGCACCGTGGTTAATATTGGAACACAAGATTTGGTGGAAGCAAGGGTAAGTTTCTGGCACAATTTGTATCTTTATTTTTTGGATTTTCCTAATTAATTGATGTAAATGTAACATTGCAATCTATTTATGTATATATTCAATAATATAGTTTTCGATATTATTTATCTTCCTTATTTTTGTTTTTGGTGGTGGATTCACGATAGGTATATTCATGATTCGTGGGCTGTAAATTATTACATTATTTTTTTCTGAAAATGTATTAGTGCATTTGAAATAAATAAATATTCTTTTCTTTTAAAGATATCCTGATGCTACCGTCGAAACTTACATGTCTCTTATTGCAGCCTCATCTGGTACTTGGTTTAATATCTCAAATTATTAAGGTATGCGCCAAGATTTGCTCTTTGATTCAAGTGTTTTAAATATCTTATTTAGAGATATCTAATCCAACTACATTGAGAATAAAAAAATGCTGATATACCTTGGTGGTTCATTATTAGATCCAACTTTTAGCAGATCTTAATCTCAAGAAAACACCTCAACTGGTGGAGCTGGTCGATGACAGCAAGGTCAACCAACATTGATTTCACTTCATCATTTGCTATAGATTATAGTCAATGTATAATAGGTGATAATGCTGACCTTATGAATACCTATTGTTTTATGTTATACAGGACGTAGAGGAACTTCTGAGCTTGGCACCTGAAAAGATGTTGCTCAAGTGGATGAATCATCACCTTAAGAAAGCAGGCTACAAAAAAACTATAACAAATTTTTCTTCTGATGTGAAGGTCATTTGCAAGCATTCCTTTCCCACTTGAATCTTGCTTTCTCCAAATACAAAACCTCATAACATAAATCTATCTCTGACGGTTTGATGGTCTTTACATGAATCTATTCTATTTTATGAGCTATTTCTTTTGGTATAGAAACATATGTAGCTTGCTTTTGAGTAAAAAAAAAGTTGTTATTAAGAGCATTTTGTTTATAAATGGCTTTATGTTGGTCATAGACATTCAAGTTCATAGTTTCATATTATACTTGCATATCCTGACCTTTGAATTTTCAAATTCAACTGATCAAATCGTATGTATCTAGCTTCTCACTTTTTTGCTGATTTGATCCATTCAAAAACTTGATTGCACTAAAATTTAGCCATTTAAGATCAGTCTTATTTCCTTTAGTAAATTTATGCTTGTGAAATGCAATCAAAAACAGGAAGATTGATAAAGATAGAGAAGAGTTTGCATATACATCTATTTGCAGCAAATTTTCGATCTTATATTACCATTTACTTTCAGGATGGAGAAGCTTACGCATATCTTCTTAATGTTCTCGCCCCTGAGCATTGCACACCTGCCACTTTGGATACTAAGGATCCCACTGAGAGAGCAAAAATGGTTCTTGAACATGCTGAGAAGATGGATTGCAAACGATATTTAACTCCAAAAGATATTGTTGAAGGATCTACCAATTTGAATCTTGCATTTGTGGCACAAGTATTTCATCGCAGGTATGAATTCTCCGCACCTTTGCCTTCATGTTTCTTTCTCATACCTTTTCCATCCTTGAAAAATATATCAATCATTTCTGGATGTTGTGCCACATTTAAAATATTAAGAATCTAATAAGAGTGATTTCAAGGAGGATAATTTTACATGTTACTTTAGCTTCATTTGGGATTTCTTTATTCTTTCTTGTTATATCTCCACTTATCGCAGGAATGGTTTGTCCACGGACAACAAGGGGATCTCCTTTGCAGAGATGATGCCTGATGATGTTCAAGTATCCAGAGAAGAACGAGCATTCCGTTTGTGGATAAATAGTCTTGGAATTAGTACATATGTTAATAATCTGTTTGAAGATGTCAGAAATGGGTAAGATTTTTGTCCTGCATCATAGCAATGTTTGCTTTACAAGTTTCACTAAATTTAAGCCACACATATAGGTGGGTTCTCTTGGAAGTACTAGACAAAGTAGCTCCTGGATCAGTTGCATGGAAGCAGGCGACAAAGCCCCCGATCAAGATGCCATTTAGAAAAGTTGAAAATTGTAACCAAGTTATACGTATTGGGAAAGAATTGAAATTCTCTCTGGTAAACCTTGCTGGGAATGATATTGTGCAGGGAAATAAGAAGCTGATACTTGGTAAGTTGATTTTTTCTCTTCACGTGTGATAGGCTTCATGGATCAGCATAGTTTATTTTGTGACCTTTCAAGCATAATCCTACTTTTGAGTGGAATTTTTTGTTCATAGACACGGAGTCATCTTCATTTTTGGTTGACATGATGCAAATCTAATGCTAGTGAAAGTTTGACGCATCAATCCAGCAAAGTTGAATTTTAATATGTGCTCAATGTTCTTCTATACTGTGTGATATCTCTTCACTTTGTGGATTGCATGACAAATTTAATTCTTACTATCATGATGAATTTACATATTCTTCTTGCTGATTAAATGCCTCATTTCTAGTCTATAGATGGATGGGAGAAATTAGTAGATACGAATGCCAATTGTAGAAGAGCCTGTAGATGTACATGAGGCATAACTTTTCCTATTGTAAATCATCCTTTGGACTGTTAAAAAAGATTAGGAAACATATTGTCCTGTACATTTGTAAACTGCAGCTACTTTGTACTCTTATCCAAGCATTCAGAAAAAAAAAGTAGAATAATTCTTCGATTTTGTTCTTAATCACTGATGAATGATGCTCTTACAAGTGGCTTTCATGCAGCTTTTCTCTGGCAGTTGATGAGGTCCAGCATACTTCAACTTCTTAAGAACTTGAGATGCCATTCACAAGGAAAGGAGATGACCGATGCTGACATTCTGAACTGGGCAAATAAAAAGGTTAAGAGCACTGGAAGAGCTGCTCAAATGGAAAGTTTCAAGGTAAATTCATGCCATTTCCATTGTCCATTTCTGATCCACTTCTATTAGTTTAAAATTTTGCCATCCTTTTGCTTTACCCAGGACAAGAACTTATCAAATGGAATATTTTTCCTCGAGCTTCTCAGCGCTGTGGAGCCACGGGTTGTCAATTGGAACCTCGTCACCAAGGGTGAAAATGGTATTATTTGAAAATCCAAATGAAGCAATGGAGGATTGGGTTAATATTATTTTCCTTCTAGCTGATCTTTTTTGTAATTGTGTTGCAGATGAGGAAAAGAGGCTGAATGCTACATATATAATCAGTGTGGCAAGAAAGCTCGGTTGCTCCATTTTCTTGTTGCCTGAGGACATTATGGAGGTAGTAGCTCACGTTAAATTAGTTTACACCTTTAATCATCTGTAGTTATCAAATATTTCTGCCAACTCGAAGCATGAACTTGGACCTTCTTTCATAATCAAACAAGTCTAATTTCACTTGTACCTCACTTTCACAATTTTTATTCTTTCTTCTTAATGTGTTGGACTCAAATCGCTGGAGAGCAATCTTATCTTCCTTTAGTTCAGTTCATGCTTGTTATGTTGTGTATAGCATAACAAGTAGACTATCAAGGATCAAACCGCGCTTTATTTTGTTACTTAATCAAATCAGCGAATTCTGTTGGCAAAAATTTTTATCCAATTCCTTCTCAAACTTAAACCAAAGACCAAAATGTCAGTTTATCTATTTGCATTGGCAGGTAAACCAGAAGATGATTCTCACTCTCACAGCCAGCATTATGTACTGGAGCCTGCAGCAACAACCTGCAGAAACCTCAGAATCTGCAGTACCCACAGAAACTGCTGCGGAACCAACTGAACTGTCTACCGAAGACACTCCCTCCGAGATCATTCCTCCATCTTCTGATCATGATAAAAATGTTGTTACCGAGCGTGTATCAAACCTCGCGGTCGACAACGCCATTTCTGTCACCTCTGAAACTTCACGTGCAGAGAATGAGAATTCTATTCAGAATAGCAAGTAATTGGAGAAGTGTTTCTAGCAGTGCAGTAGATGAAAGTTGATTATATACTGAAATGAAATTCATTGTATTCTTTTTTTGACTTTTTATTAGTAAAAAGAAAAAAGAAAAAGGAAAGATAAAAGAAAAATGAAAAATGAAAAAAAAGAAAAAAGAACAAGAGAGTGATACTTTGAAATGCTCTATAGTCATAGTTCATCTTTTTTCTTAAAAGTTGTTGAACTTCGTGAGTTGTTTGTGGGTTGTGGATCTTCACAATTTTGAAGATCAATTATTTATTTATTGTATTCTTATACTCTCTATATATAAATTTTGGAATTAATATTATATTCCATTATGGCTATGCTTCTATACTTTTGAGTTTTTTTTTAAAATTGAACCTAAATTCCCGCAACTAGTGAAAATTAACTATCTATTATTATTATTATTATTATTATTATTATTATTATTATTATTTTGTCTGTCCCACAAAGGAGTTGTTAAAGCGACATGTATAATGACCTTCAAGTAATTTATCATATAAAGTTGGTTAATACATGAGGCAATGATAAATTGCGTGTTTCCAATATGATATCCTAGTGAACAGTTTGCTGCACAACATAATATTTTCAAAATATTTCTACATTATTGCACATTTTTCTGTTATAGTACTGATGGCAAAGGGATTTGACCTTTTACCTCATGCCACATTCCTTTCCATTGCATTAGGTAGTGTTTGGTTATCTAAAATTTTAATATTTTATCTTTGTCTTTTTTTCCCTATTATGGGTAACTCCTAAAATTTTTTATATTTTATTTTTATAATTTGGACAAGCCACGATCTTAACTGTGTTTTATGAGGGAGTTGAGCCTTTTGAATTTAAAAATTAAATTTCTTACAACTTGACTATTGATGTGGTGACTCTACTATAATAAATTAAAAGATGGCATATATGCCCAAGCATAATGCGCAATTACATATAGATATATACACTCCAACAAAATTATATTTACTTTTAATTGCAAAATAATTTTCGAAAAATGTGCTGTTTTACCAGTTATCTATGGCCTAATTTAAAACGAATAAAAACAAAAATAAAAAAATAAAAAAATAGTTTGAAATCAAAAATTAAATAATATTAACAATCAACTAAAACATTGAATTTCAAAATTTTTACTTGTTATTTTTTTTACATGTAAAATATAAAGAAAAATATGTTCCAAGACTAATCCAAGTGATTTATTCCCTTTCATATTTCTCAAATAGAATTCTTATATTGAAACAAAATAATAATAATAATAATAATATATTTAAAGTAGATATATAATCTGGCTCGAGAGTATTTCAAAGAATAATTATGATTTTTTTTTAAATATTATTATACTTAAATATTTGTTTGCATTAATTATAAAATAAGTAATATAAAGGTTTAATTACTTTCATTAATTTTGCATTAAATACTCCATAAAATCTTTTAAAACAAATTATAATGATTAAAAAATATTTTATTTTGTGATAAATGTATGCCTTAAGGAGTTATCAAATCATAATTTCTTTAATCAATTTGTATGTCATAATTGAAAATGACCATTTATCTTATATTATATCTAAGCAAATTAAAAAAAATTAAAGATATCAAAATATAGAATATTAAAGGATGAAAGATATTGAAATTTCAGAAACTAGATGTATTTCTAAAATATGATCCTTAATTTTAATTTTTTTTAATGAACTGTAACAAAAGGTTGTGATATCTATTATTGTTCAATTAAATTTTCTTTACCTTTTAATTTATATTATATATATTTTTATTTTTTAATACTTCTTTTCCTGGATATTGTTCCAATTGGATTTGCTTTATTTATTTTCTCTTAAAAACTTTGTGTATGATATTATAATTTTATTAACTAAAATATTTTATTTCAAATTATGTCTATATGTAATATTGCCTTACAACCATCAAAATTGTAAAAAAAAAAGAGCTAAAACTGAAGCAAAGCAAGGGAATTGTATTAAAGTAGATGTATAATCTGCTCCCAAGTGTTTCAAGGAGTAAATTTAAATATTTTTATTACATTTAAGTTTTTATTTATATTATTTATGATATTAATAATTGAAAATCTTTAATTATATTTATTTATTTATGAATTAAATGCTATAAGACCTTTGAAATTCAAGGTATACAAGAATTTCCATTGTAAGAGTTGTTTAATTATATGAAATATATATATATATATATATATATATATATATATATATATATATATATATGATATTATCTCAAAAACCCCTCACAAAATTTTAAAACTCCAATGTGAAACCGGGGTTTTTTTTTAAATATTGTATTTTTTAAAATTATTTACCAAAATAAGTATTTTTTAAATAAATTACCAAAATACGGCAAAAGTACCATGCATGGTACTTTTTTGAACATGAGTTATTATTAAATTTTCTTTTTAATTTTATAATAGTTTTATATATGATATTTTACATTTACAACCTCATAAATTTTTCAAATTAATTTTTTTTTCACAACCCTATTTAAATTTTACAATGGTTTTTTTATATAATATTTTATGTTTTAGTTCTTATAATTTTTTTAAAATTAAAATTTTTTCCCACAACCCTATTTAAAATTTACAATGGTTTTTTTATATAATATTTTATATTTAAAATAATTATTTTAATAAATAATTAAATAAAATATAATATTAAAAAAAAACGAAACCAGGGAGAATACTTAATAATAATAATAAATCCTAATTCTACATTGTAATTTCGCCCAAATTCAATGCCCTCTCTCGTCCTTCCATTCTCTTATTTAAGAGAGAGAGAGAGAGAGAGAATGAGACACGATTGGAAGAGAGAGAAACCAGAGAGAGAGAGAGAGAGAGAGAGAGAGAGAGAGAGAGAGATCGAAGGCGGGGAGGGAGAAACCCCGAAAAAAAATTCGAGCTTTTTGAATCCCCAATTCCCTCCATTCTTCTCCCTTCCTTGAATGATCCAAGCTCCACTCCAGATGGTGACCGACAAGGAGATCGCCAGCTGCGTCGAGTCTCTGCTCCGCCAGGCCGGCCCTGCCGCTGGCGCCCCTTCGGTTGATGCCATTGTCCGCCAGCTCGAGGCCAAGCTCGGCGTCGATCTCTCGCATAAAGTGTCGTTCATACGCGACCAGATCCAGCTCCTCCTTGGCCCCGCCCATCACCCCCAACCCCTCCCCCAGTTCCACCCTTATGCCACCGCTCAGCCCTACTCTTCTCTCCCTGGTGCTTCGCCTTCGCCGTTCGCTCACCTCCCTCATCACCATGAGCTCGCTTTTAGAGCCCCTTCACCCGTTGTTGTTCATGCCGCTAACCAGCACCAGCAGCTGATGCAGCATTCGCATGTTGCCTTGGCGAGGCCTGAGGGCTCGGTTGGGGCTGTTTCGCCTGTTGCTCTGAGGCCGATTGCTGTGAACCCTAAAGAAAGGTGTGAGTTTTGAGTTTTTTATTATTAAAATTTTGAATTAGGGTTTTGGATTTTGGTGTGGCTGTCTTATTGGCAATTTATGGATGGGAAAGTTGATAATTTGTTCAATTCGGGGATTTGATGACATGGATTGGTGCTATAAGGGAGGAAGTGTGTGGGTTTTGAGCTTGTGTATTGAATTTGTGAATGGGCTTTTCTGTATAGCTTGTGTTTTTTTTTCTTTGGTGTACGAATGTGGTTGCTTTTCTTGTGCACGCCGGTCGTGACTTTGTATCAGATTTAGGGTTGCGTTTTCTTGTGTAGAAATGCAGTTCTCTTTGGGCCTTGTTGTTAAAGGGCTAATTTTGAGCTTATTTATTGGACTTAGAATCAAGAATTTTTTTTTTTTTCTAGTTTAGATGTTTAGTACTTTAGGGCAATACTATGTGATTCGATTTTGAATTTGGAATGTGCTGGAGAGGGAAAGGTTAGAGCTTTTAGTTTGTTGAATTTAGGATTAGAGTGTCGGTTTCTGTTTGGATTTCTTTGGTTTTCTTGTGAGTTGAATTGGGTAGTTGGTGAACTCATGAAAGTGGATGATTTGTTTTCTTTTGCTTCCAAGAAACTTGCTAATTTTGTGTCATGTTTATTCAATTTACTCGAAGGTTTTGGATTTTGGTGAATGTCGTGATTCTTGCAATACAAATGTGTTGCCTTTTGGAAATTTGTGGTGATTTTGGTTTGTCCCTCTGCTGTAGGTTTATTGGTTCCTTCTGCCACAAAAGAAATGTGCAAACGTCACGCTTTATCTGTATTATTATTACTTTGGTTTGATTGTGGATTTATGTCCTTTTTGCGTAAATGTGGTGACTTCCGATACCTGTTTTAGCTTTACTGATTCAACAATAGTAGGAGAAGGCCGTTCACCAGAATTACTGATTAGCTAGTGAGTTTATTCAAATTGAATTCTCCTTTGTGTGCAAATGTTTTTAATTGTTTGTTTATGAATAAATTCAATTTAAAATTTTATTTTTCATCTTTACGCCTGCTGAATGAGATCAAAATGATGCCTAGGCAGTATATTGCTGTAAGTAATTGGTGGTATCTGTGATGTGTATTTCAGCGCTCCAGCACCAGCCAAGCGCAGAGGTGGCCCTGGGGGTTTAAGCAAGGTTTGTGGTGTTTCACCTGAACTGCAAGCTATTGTTGGTGAGCCAACCATGGCACGAACCCAGGTCGTCTTTATCCAATTAAGAAATTTATTGCTTTCCGTATATTGTTTCATAATGCTTCATTTAAATATTTTGTTGATATACTTGATTATTTTGGGTTCTTATCTTTCATATCATACTTCAGATTGTGAAGCAGTTGTGGGCCTACATTCGGAAAAACAATCTTCAAGATCCTAATAACAAGAGGAAGATTATATGCAACAATGAACTGCGTTTGGTTTTTGAGACTGATTGTACTGACATGTTCAAGATGAACAAGCTGTTGGCTAAGCATATCATACCACTTGAAGCTACAAGTATGCTGGTGTTCAAAAAACAATGCTTGAAATGAATTATAATTATGTTGATATTATTCATAAAAAGAATTCTTGGTTTCTTGCAGAAGACCAAGCTCCAGCCTCTAAGCGAGCAAAAACTGAATCCTCAGAAGTGGCTTCTGAAACCAAACCTGATGTTGATCAGTGTGCTGTGGTTATATCGGATGCACTAGCCACATTTTTGGGAACTGAACAAAAGGAGATGCTTCAGTCTGAGGCTTTGAAACGCATTTGGGATTACATAAAAGAAAACCAGCTTGAGGTTTGGCTACCTGATATCCCTATCACATACTTTATGATGAATGAGATACTTCTGCAATGCTTCATCACGCAATTGATTGATAACTACTATGTTAGAAAATCCTGACTATTTCTTGTCCTTTTAGTTATAAAACTTTTCACTGGATCTTGGTTGGTTTTTGTTCAAATATTAAAACAAAGTTTCTGTTACTTCATCATATTTTAGGCTTTTTAGCTGTTTTCTAGGCCTAGAACTCATGAAGCACAATTTTTTTTTTTAATCATGCCTCTTAAGTTTTAATATGATTTCTTTTTATTTGACATTATAATTCAATTCTCTCACTTCTTTTTGGCAATATATTTTATATTGTTGGTAGACCACTGCATCTTTGGGTACTCTTCTTAACCAGTAGCCATTAAAATATTTTCTCTTGTCACTTTTTCTTATTGGCCTCTTTATTTAATGGGAAAACGTATATCTTGCATATTCTTTTAAGGAGGAAGACGGCATTATTTTGTATAAGGCCAGCATTAGGGTGGTGCATAATCATAATAATGTATTTAATGGAATATTATGATTTAGCTGTTTACTTTAGGATAAGGTGTTGAAGATGATGATGTGAATATTAACTCTTGGATAGTTCTCAAAGGGAAACAATAGAATTCCTAAGAGCTTCTCATGTTGGCTTTTGTGACATCAAAATTGAGTATTTATTAGGTCTTTAACTGACAGATGTCTTACCTTGATTTGGAGGGCTATAGTTTGATTTATAAAAGCTAATGTAACCATGACATTTGCTTTGTGACTACGAACGATCTCTGAAAGGACTTGGTAGACTGTTTGGAAGCACTGACATTCTACCTAAGTCCTCACTAAAAGAAATTCTTAAATAACTGTCGGCTGACATTCTTCTTGTTGAAGTAATCTCTATGCTCTTTTGACTGATAAATTTCACCTTAAAGCCTGTATTCTTTGTCGCTATGATACAAACTACTAAATAAATTAAGGAAAGTTCTTTAATTCTGTTTATTTCTCTACTATTTTAGATCATTGCGGCTATAGTATGATGTTTTAATTCTTTTGAGTATTTTTTTTTCTCTGTTTAGGATCCAACCAACACAATGATGGTACTTTGTGACTTTAAACTTCAACAACTTTTTGGATGTGAAAGCCTTTCAGCGTCGGGAATCTCAGAAATGTTGGCACAACATTTAATCAAGCAATCCTGACCAGCAGCATTTAACTGGTGAGATTGAAATTTTGACATATATCTTTCTTTTAAAAGAATTATTAGCTTATTTCATAAATCTGCTGAAAAGTAAGTAATATTTTTTTTTTTAAATTTTTCTGCTTTTAATCAATTATGTACCCTCTTTAGTTCTTAAAAATTTCTTGAGTAATATAAAAAATGGCTTCCATTGCATATTATATTTGTGGCTAGCTCGGCCATATACAGCGTGGTTAAGCTTGTTTTGGTAGATTGTCTAATTTATTATGCGTGAAGCATCCACTCCACTTCGTTTGCGTCTTAATGAAGCGATTTTTCTTGGTGTTGCTTTAAGGAAACTCTATTTTGCTTTTACGTCTTTCGCTTGACAATGAACCTCACTCTGTATCTAAAATTTTAAACCATTAACTGACCAAACATAATTAAAGAAAATTTTCTGAAAATTCATAGCACATAGTGTCTATTCTGATATAGCATGCCTATTTTCTTTCCATCTTTTCTTATTCACATAGGATCCAGGCTGCTCTTCCTTCCAAAACACATGTCATTTGACACTCAAGCAACTAACAATCAATTGATCATTTATAGTTTAAACACAATGCCAATAGTTTATTCTCCGTAGTCTCTGAACTTTTTGATTCACATGATTAAAAATTCAAATTGTGTTATGCTTCTGAAACCAAACTGAAAAATGATGAGCTGCTTTCTCTTCTATTTGCAGATGTTGCATTTCTGTGGAATCTAGTTGGTCTAACAAAATAGAACATACTCTATGAAACAAAAACAAAGCATTGTTTTATTATGCTTCAACTGTTTGTATTTGCTTGCATTATGTAGCCTTTCTTTCTTTTTCTTTTGAGATGCTGTAGTTTACTCTGGTGGTAATAGAAAGAAAAAGTGTCGATAGTTTCTGCGCTAATCCTCTTACTTAATCAGTTATCTTCAGTATCACTTGCCTTTATAAATAGAACATGCGATCTGTGTTATGCTTGCAATTGTTCATTGTGATGCTGCAGCTATAAACTCAATAAATTATTGTCAATTGTGAAGAATTCTTCGGACTTGCAGACTTCGATATGAGGTAAGACAGACATGAATAATGTATTCCATTGTTCTTTGTAGTGTATGAAATTGTATTTCTCAGTATGAAAGTAATTTTTCTGTATCTGCTTTTTTCTGTCTTTTTCTTCTCAAAATTCTTGGTCACATTTCAAAGGGAGTTTTGAGTTTTGGATTAAAAAGCAAAAAGTGATTTTGCAAGCATTTTGTTTATTTATTTATGTTTTTTTAGCAAGTCAAATTGAGGGTTTTTGCATGTGTACCCCTACAAAGTCTTGATACTTGAATTAAGAGTGTATATTTCAAAACTCAATTTCTTGGTGATAAATATTTATATAATTTTAGAATTTGGGCGTTTGATTGATTATTGGATTGTCTAATTGATTATGGCAAACAGACTTGAATTCTAGGATCAATTTTGTCCACAGGCTTAAGTCCCATCAATAGTCATATAATGTGACATTTAGATCCAACAATGAACTAAGGTCCGAAACAAAGGACTGTTTTCTACTTTTTTAGTTTTTTTTCCTTTCTTTTCATTTGTCACATTGAAACACTATTTTTGGATGCTAATCCTTATATATATATATATATATATTATATTTTATATTTGGTATATATATATTGATATATTTGAAAACTTATGTATTTGTTTGTAATTATCTTATTTCTTTGTGCTTATTAAAAAACATTGCCATTGCAAAGCGACTTTAATGATTTTTTTATATAAAAATAAAATTTAAATGAAGCATAATAAAAAAACAGCCATAAAGGCTGTAATTGAAATACTAGTTTTTAGCTAACAGTTATTTGGTTTATTAACATTAGAGTCTTTTGTCCTACTGAGGAGACATGTGTCAATCTCAGCTCAAACAAATGTAAGATTATTGTTTTAAAAAAAACTAACCATTTTTTAATTGGATCTAATTTTTAAATTTTTTTTAAAAGGTGGATAAACCACTTCAATTAAAAATAAAAACCTTCATAAACTATTAGAGGTCACAGAAATAACTAATGGTGGAAATAGAATTAAAATTAAGGGGGTGATGAATTTAAATTTTATTTTTTAAAATATTAAATAATTTTATTAATTCAAATTTGAGATTATAATAATCAATATTTTAAAAATATAAAATATATATCCATCTAAAAAATTTGGTTTAGTGTAAAACCGCTATCATATCTACATAATTAGTAATTAACTCAACTCTAGTTAAACACTAAATTAATAAATACTACAATTAAAAAACAACTTTAAATAAATTCATATATAAGTCAATTATTAGATACAACCATTATTCAACAAATAATCTAATGAATAATTAAAATTTTCATAACAATTAATCACAAGTATATAACATTTTTTCACAATAATTTTCATAATGAAACAAATATTTAACAAATATCTAACAATCATTTAACAAATATACATACTTTTACACAATAAATAATCACACAAAAATTTTAAAAAAATTAAATTAAATATAAAAAAGGATAAATCCTGTAATGAAATAAAACATAAATTTGGAGATAATTGATCAAACAAAAAAAACTCACCAATATATGAGATCTGTAATGTTTTTTTATTTTAGAGATTTTGCTATAGCAATTGCATTTTTTAGGATTTTATTTTTATTTTTATATTAATATCCTAAATATTAATAATTATGTATTAATAAGTTCAATAAAAAAAAATCTATATATAAAGTTTAAAAATAAAAATATTTGAGGATTTATGTTTGGCTAGCCATATTATTTATTATCATTCCACATCAAATTTATTTAATATAGTAATTTTATTATTTTTATTTAATTTATTTTAAATAAAATGAGGTAGAATTTAAAAAAAAAATAAAAGTTGCATTTTTCATATGAATTATAATGATTAATATTTTAATTATATATATATATGATGAGGCAAAAGGGGTGCTTGAGCACCCCCTTGCCCCCGTCCGGCCTCCCCTCTCCTTAAATTTTCCCGTGGAAATAACCAATGACAAGAAGTGGAGAAACAACCCAATAGAAAAAAAAAAAGACAACCCAAGAGAAAAAAAAGTTTGAAAGAAAACCTCAAATTTATTTATGAAAAACAAAAAAATAAAATTGAAAGTTTATTAAATAGTGATTTCATTGAAACTCTACAATAATTATATTTCAAATAATATTACTTTTATTTTAATTTTTTAACTGATTTTTTTTAAGATAATCTTTAATTTAATCATATCATGGATCTAAGTTAAATTCAAGGAATTGCCAAAAATAAATAAATAAATATTTACCAAAAAGTTCCTTATAATCTTATCCCCCTCTCAAAAAAAATATTTAAATGTTATTAGATCCTCCGATCAGCTTGACAACTACTATACACTAAACGACAAAATATGCCATTTTGACGCATGGGACCCAGTCATTGAAGATGTGAGGGAGTGGGACCCATGTCCACCGCCCACCCCACCATCTCACACCAAGACCCCATAGAAAAGGACTGTGCCACGTCAGCAACCAAGCTTTCTAAATATCCTTTTGGACTTTAGGGCATTGGCAATTGAGGTGTGGGGGCCCACACTTGCCCTTCAAATCCCCTTCCCAACTTCCGCCAGAAAAAGCCCATTCTTTTTTTGGGCCTATTTGCGTCATCTTTGGCCCACTAACACTTCCCTACAAATCACGTAAATTTACTTTTTTACCCCTCTTTTCTCCCTTTTTTTTCAACATCATTTCCAGTACTCTAGCAATTAAAATAAAATAAAATAAAATAAAAAATTATTTTCTTATTTAAAATTTTCATTGAATTTCTCATAATAAAAATAAATTTATTTATTTTTACCCATCTTTCCCCCTTTTTTACATCATTTCCAACCCCTCTAACAAAAAAAAAAAGAGGAAATTTTCTTTTTTTTGTAAAAATAATATGAAATTTATAATATGGAATATATTTTCCAAACTGGTTCAAATTTTTCATGGAAATTAACCTATAAGGTGGTGGCAATTGTAAAAGTGCCTCTAAATTCAAATGACTTTAGACAAAGTCATGGCTTTAATTATACATTCCATACAAAAACCTCCATCATTTTCTACTAGAAATTCAGCCACCCCCCCTAATTTTAGGTTTCACATCATACCATCAAAGGATCAACCTTGTTTGATCCTTAAAGCATAATCTTGCTTCCATTTGTTTCCATATGTATGTATTTTTTCATAGCATGATTAACCCTATTTTTCAAAATTTTGATCTATTTCCTCAACTAATACAGTCAAACATTATAGTTCAACTTACAATAAAATCAACTGTAATTCAAATAAAAAATAGCTATGTCTTAATATATATATATATATTTTAAAAAATTTTATAAATTAATTATTAATGATAAAGAGTAATTAGACAATTGCAAAAGGGCATGCAAGAGATTTTCTCACAACTAAAACCAAAACAAGTAAACAACTCTCCTCTAGAGATCTACTACAGAACCACTCACAATTAATCATGAAAGTTAAATAATTTAATAACCATGCAAGTTACATGAAAACCCTAATAACATGCATGGCAATCAATTTGCCACCCAAAAACCCAACTGCACAAAACACAACTTAAGAGTATACAGCTCACAAAGGGATCATGGAGGTCTGTGTTTGTCTGTACCCTTAAAACACTTATATATCAAAATGGCTTCCACCTTCTTGTCCCTTCCTATCAATCACTCTCTACTTCTTCCCATACTTAATAAACTAAGGGCATCTCTCAATCCCTCTGAAGGACCCCACTCTCTCTTTTCTATTCCATGCTAACATGCCCTTTCAATTCATTCTCTTGATATTAGTGTTATATATATATATATATATATGACATGTCACCTTTGTGAGATTCTTCTCTATTTAATATATATAATTTATCACTCTATATAATTTTACCAACCATTCACTAGCTATAGTCCCTTCAATTCCCCTATATATACCCTTAACTTTCACTCTTCACATCCATTCCATCTCCTTCTTTTTCTTCTTCTTCTTGTTCTAGTTTTCAAGTTGATCACTTTGATCTTTATGGCCACTGTTGAGGTATATATATATAGTTCTAGAGCATTGATACATTAATATATATATATATATATATGTTATTAGAGAGTCTTGAATGCATTAATGTTATTTCTTGATGATCATAGGTTCAGTCTGCCACCACTGCATTGCCAGAAGAGAATGTTCAAGTGACAGAAACAAATAAGGAGACGGTGGAGGAGACAACTAAGGAAGAAGAAGTATTTGGTTCTGCTACTGAGACTGCTGTTACTGATGAGGTTAAAGTAAAGGAAGATGCTGAAGAAGCAGCGAAGCCGGTGGTCGAAGAGGAGAAGATCGAAGAAAAGCCGGCAGAAGAGAAGCCGGTAGAAGAGAAACCGGTGACCGAGATCACCGGTGAGGACACAGTGGAGAACAAGGAGGTTCCTGAGGTGGAGCAAGAGGTAGTGGCAGTGACAATTAGTGAAAAGGAAGAAGAAAAGGAAGATAAGAAGGAAGAGAGAGCCGAAGAAAAGCCGGTGGTGGCCGAAGAGGAAGTGAAGAAAGATGAAAATAAGGATGAAGGTGAGAAGAGCAATGAGGAGTAGAAGAAATAGTAGTATTTAGAGAGAGTGTCTTGCATGCATGGAGATATAATTAATGAGAGAAACAAAACTATCAGTGTATGTGTTTGTGTTAATTTCTTATGTTGAGATATGATGTGAGTTAATTAGGTTTAATGCATGGGGGGTTTATGAATAATAATTAATGTAATGGTAGAAATAAACAAGTTGAACCAATGTGGTCCAACTTTGTAGTTTGTTGTTGTTATATTGTGATGGTTGTGTTGTTAATCTATGGATTTCTTGATTTCATAGAGATCTAGTTGTGCTTCTTGTTAATTTGTTCCTTAAATCTCTTCAAGTGTCTTGTTTTTTAAATTTATCTATGCATTTTATGTATTTTGCCTTTAGTTTGTTCTCTAAATTTTATATTAAATGTTTGAAGTTTGTATCTTAAAAAAAAAATTAATCTTATAAGTTTTTATAATGAGAAAAGGAGTGGTAACTATGAGAGAGGGAGATTGACTCTGTTGTTGAGTTTATAAATTATTGATTTATTATTAATAATAAAGAGTTATGTATATTATATTTCTCTTAATAAGATACACAAATAAAATACACAAAGTCAAATGTTTGATTGCTTTTTTTTCCTAGAAAAAATTTTTACCGGTCATTTTTCAGCTAAAGAGGCTGTTTATTTGTTAAAATTTTTCGTAAAATTTTTTTCCACAAACTCTATCATGTGACCCTATTTTCCCTCAAATTAGTGGAAAATTTTTCCTGCCTCCCCCTAGGGAAAGTTTTCCATAGAAAACGCAAGGGGCTATGTGAAAAAATAAAGTGCGATTGAAATATTTAAAATAATTTTTTTTAAAAAAATTTAAAAGAAAAGTTTTTCCTTTTCGTTTAATTTTTTTTTAAAAAAGATAAATTATATAACTTCATAATATTTTAAATAAATTTATCCAGATCAGTGAGGTTTTTTCCATGAAAAATGTTATATTTTCCGTGGAAAATAAGAGCAATCAAACAACAAAATCTGAATTTCCAAATAGAAAATTTTTGATTTTCTAGCTGAAAAATAATGCCAATCAAACGACTATTTTTTTATTTTCCATGTAAAATTTTTTCATGGAAAAATATTCTATGGAAAAATTTTATTTTTCAGCCATTTTTCATGTTGCCAATCAAACACAACCTAAATTATCTTTCAAATTCCACATATGTATATATATATATATATATTCTTATAATTACCTTATTTCCTCACTAAAATTTTTGGGAGCAGAAGGCCCATACTGGTTTGGGCAAACCCAAACTCTCTATAGAAATATATAATTCCATAAACAACACACAAGCTCATATGGTTGTGATGAATATAATTATTTGAATTTATAACTTTTGATGATGATCACCATTGTTCATTTTTTTGTTCTTTTGATTTTTTATTATAAAATTTAAAATTTTTATAACTACTTTATTAAATTAAAAACAAAATTATGAGCGCTATGAGTGATTAGGCAAGAATTGATAACTCAAAACAATATATTCTAGAAACTTAGCAAATTTTTTTATATGCCCATTTACCCGTTCTAATATCAATAGGGTTAGTGGATGATTTTTTTTTTTTTGAATTTTATTATATTTCGTTTAGTAGAAAAAGAAAACATTATCTAGTTATTGAGTAGATTTCTATCAACTTTAGATGTATTTTGGCTCTTTTTGACAAACGCTGTAAGTATTGTCAAAGGTGTGTACATAGACTGAAAATTGAACATCCTATTAATCCATTCTCATTTGATAATGTAGTTGTTCAAATTTATAACCCCAATTCATAATTAGAACCTGTTACTATCACTGTATTCAACAAGACTTACAAGACTTGAATTTGAAAACTTTTGAATGTTTTAAGCCACCACAATTTAAAATAGGGCAAATGCCAGTGGGCTACCAACTTTTTTGTGAGATGTAATATTTTTTTTAGTATTATCATAGTTTTTATTAAGCAGTTGAAGCGATTGGGTTACTTTGTGTTTCTTAATTTTGTATTATGAAGAAGAAAGAAAAACGTTGCTTATATTACTCCATAATATATACGTATTATAAAAAATTTATCCCTTAAAAGCTCTCAAAACGGCATTTGCGTTGTTTCATTGGTTGAATGGTTCAAATATTTTTTTTTTTGGTACCGCACTACCCATTCTCCATCTCAATACATACTAATATATTATATATATATATATATATATATATATATATATATATATATATATATATATATATATATATATATATAATAGCATTTTTAGTTTTATTTTTGTTTTTAACGTTTTTAACAATAAAATCAATAAATATTTTTTTCCTTTTATTTTAATATATAATATAGTATAACACATATAATATTATATATAATACATGCATATATACATACTATTAATTTTTGTATATTAACATATACTTCCTCCGTTCCTTTTTACTTGTCACATTTTGGAGATCTTCTCTGTTCCTTTTTATTTGTCACATTAAAAATATTGTGCAACATTAAATAACTTTTTTTTTCCAAATTTGTCCTTTAATTTAATGTCCTTGTACAATTTTCAATAAATCTCAATCAACTAAGCATTAAATTTTATAGTCCCCTAGTGGAGTTTTAAATAGGGGTAGTTTTGGAAAGTAATGTAATTTTTTTTATAAATATAGGTAACCAACTAATTTTAACTAACTTTTCTTAATCGGTGTGAATTAGGTAAGTGTGACAAGTAAAAAGAAACGGAGGGAGTATTAATGATAAGCATATGAACACTAAGAAAAAAGGTCAATGTGAAATTATTAATAGCACCCAAATGCGATGTCCTTTTCGATCAAACCTATCATTTAAGGAAATATAAATACAATATAAACAAAATCAAACCTATCAATATTTGGATTTGATGCTCTTTTGATATGTCATGCCTTGGGTCCGGCTCACCGGATCAGGTGAGCCAGCAAACGGCCGCACACCTATAAAGCCAAAATCAAGTAGGCATGCAAGACCTCAAAACCTGCTCTCAAGAATCACAATATCTAACAAGGAAGCCAAATTTAAGAACAAAAGAACAGAGTTCAACATTGAAAGAATTAGACTAATTGTTTTGCAAAAACAATACAAACTTATTCAAATAAAACCTAGGCCCATAATAAACGAGACTTATTACATGCTAATTATTCGGCGATTGCCCAACGATCCCCGCTAAGCTATCCACCACTCAACTCTACTCCTGATATGAAAAGAGATATCAACAACATTTCTGAGCTTGACAACCCAGTAAGCACACACTAAAAATATAGGGATCATTTAAAAGTTACAAGACGACAAAATCAAACATCAGAAATCAGATTTATTTCAAACAAATACAGATGTCAAATCCTGAGCAAATAGGTCCCCCAAACAACTATTGCCAAAACAAATTAATAGAATTCATATATTTACCCTCAGTGACCCAAGCAAGAATTATCAGAGATCATATTTTTACCCTTGGTGACCAGAGCTAGAATTATTAGAGGCTGTTATTCTTCACCTACGGAAAGCTATGGGAAACTATAGTTTCTAGATCAAGATACATGTCGACACGGTCAATGTTTAACCCATAGTGACAGGGTTAGTGCATAGTTAATTGGGGACTAGTTTCTATGTCAAAATATTTCATATTTACAAAACAATAAACTATCAAAATTTATATTTGGCAAAATACAAGTAATTTGGCAGGCAAAATTTTTTTAGCAGTCGCGTGATCCCATTTTTATCATATCAAACTAAATCAGTTAATTGAATCTAAACATGAACAAATAATAATAATAATAATTAATCAAAAATTAAATAAAATATCTAAAATTCAGAAATTAAATAATCCGAATTTAAATAAATGATCTAAAAATTCAAAAATTAAATAATCCAGATTTAAATAAATGTCTAAACCTTTCAGATAATTCTAATCCATAATAAAATATCATTAACTTAAAATTTAAAATAATTTAAAATAATTCCGAAAATAATAATAAATAAATAATTCAAAATATAAATAAAAAAATTAATATTTTTCTCAAAAATTCTAGATGTTCAGAAAACTAGAGTAAATACATATAATAGAATTTATATGTGGGATACCTGCCTAGATGTCTTCCAACTCCAAGATTCTAAACCAAATTACCAAAATTAAGCACCAAAAGGAGGCCCTATCAAACATTAAGCATGTGCAAAAATATCAAAACCCAAAATTATAGGCTTACAGATTTTTTTTGTGAGAGAGGTATACTGGGATGCACATGACCATACTATGGGGCTTTAAGAAAACATCTAACAATACAAATGACTAAATTGACCATTCAAATATTTACATCCTAAAGGCCAAGATATAGTCTGACAATAGCTTAAATCCAAGCTAAAACAATTATCAGAACCACATGTTCTAAATATGATAAAATAATAAATAAATAAACTAAAAGAAGCATGGAAACATTGCCAAGTGCCACCACAAGTCAAAATACTATTTTATGTAAACAACCTATGAGCAGTATGATTAACTCCACCGATTTAACAAAAAACCATTTCTTTAATCTCCAATCTCCATAGTAAAAATAGAGTCTATAATTTCTATTGCACGAGTGGTTCATGTGATAAGAGTCAAGATTGCATGAAGCAATATGTTGTGTGGTGTTGCAGAGGAATTGGTAGTGTGAAGAAAGGTGAATGAAGATGCTGTTACTTTGCAGGTTTGGTGTTTCAGTATGGGAGTTGGTCGGTTTGTATTCAAATGTTACTTGTTAGTTTAATTTGATTCAATGGTAGCTTAACATGTGGATTAACTGGGTGCTGAGTGTATCAAATGTAATTGGCTGTAGTGTGTGTTGTAATTGGTTGAGAGATTTTGAGTGATGTAAACCGTTGGATGGGTTACTAGTCAAGGACCCTCTTGATTACTTCTAATCTGGATCGTCCATCCAGATATACATAGCTTTGTAATAGAATTCGGGAAAAACTTATGATGATTCTAATTGAAAAAAAGAAGAGGGTTCTTCAGGTCTTCTTGTTGTTCGAGTGATCTTGTTCTTGTTTTTTTTAAACAGTTCTCTGAACATCAGTGGTATTAGAGCTTCATTATTCCTCTCATGACGAATTGTGGGAAGAAGCAGGATTACGGTGATCTTGAGAACCTAATCAAAGAGATAGATAAGAGACGTTCTAAAGGAATTGAAGATGTAAGGGAGCAAAATTCCAAGGCTCTTGATGAGATCAGAATGTTGCTGGCGGACATGGCGAAGAAGAGAAATGGTGAGGCAGCTCAGTCTTCTTATCAGCAACAAGTTAGTAATCTTAATAATGGAGTTTTGGAAATTCTAATGGTTCTTGCAGTATAGGACACTATACTAAGTTAGAGTTTCCAACATTTAATGAGGATGGACTTACGGATTGGTTGTATGAATTTGAACAATTGTTTTGAAATTGATAATATTGTGGATGTTGTCAAAGTGAAGTTGGCTGCTATTTACTTTGTGGGAAAGGCTCTACACTGGTTAAAGTATTTCTTGAGTATTAGGGAGAAGGGTAAATTGGTTTCTTGGAGTGAGTTTGTAGAGGTTCTTGTGGCCAGATTTGGGGAACATGTAGTTTGGGACACCATGGCTGAAATCAAAAAATTAAAGCAAGAAGGTTCTTTGCAACAATATCCAGATGAATTTGATGTTTTACTTAGCCAAACATATTGCATAGAAACTTAAACTTTGAGTCAATTTCTGGGTGGTTTAAAAGAGGAGTTGGAGATGTCTGTTAGATTGTTTAAGCCCACTTCTTTGAAATCAGCTTATGTTATTGCAAAAATCCAAGAATTGTTGTGGTCTAATTCAAATCTCTGTGGTAGAAAACTATTGCTTTGCAACTTTTCCTCTTCTGATAACAACTTTCTCTTCACTCATGCAACCTCCAATCAGCATCGCCAGGTTAGCTCTGCAGGGTTCTTCTTCACAAATGCTAATTATGAGGTGTCCCTTGCAGGTTGCTCTTCTCGTCGATCTTCTGAATTCTCATCGGATACACTTTTTGCTGTCGAAGCGGCTCTCAATGCAGCAATGGAGCTTAATAAGCCTGTCAAACACATCTTCTGTGATCTTCAAGACATCATCCACCTGCTTAACTGCACTGACCATGTTACCTCATGGCGGTTTGATGATCAAATTAATAACCTGAAATTTCTTTTGGACTCATGGGGAAATCCTCTGATCCATGTTATCCCGTCTTCCTGGGGCTCTCCGGCTGTTGGTTTAGCTATGCATGGTTTAACTCATCATCATCCCAACTTGTTCTTGTTTGGGAAAGACCTCCCATTTTGGATCATGAAATCCTTTATCAATTTTGGTTTTAGATTCTAACTCGTATTTGTCTTTTAAATTTTAGTAGCACTTCTGTACCAGGTTCCTTTCAATAAACAGCTTCTCTTTGAGAAGTTCTTTAAAAAAAAAAAAAGGGGAATGGGTGTGCAGAATAATAGATCCCAGGTTGATGGAAATTCTTATCAATCCAATGGAGGTTTGGCAAAAACCATTGTGGGTTCTAACTGGAATTCTAATTCTGTTAGACAGGGAATTCCTTCAATTCCAGAGCAAGCAAAGACTAGTTATAACTCCAAGTTTTCAAGAAGAATGCCTAATAAAGAGATGGAAGAGAAAAGGTTAAAAGGTTTATGTTTCAGGTGCAATGAAATTTTTTTTCCGGGTCACAAATGTAATAAGAAGCAAATGTATATGATTACTCTGGAGATAGATGATTATGAGGAAATTGAAGTGGTGGAAGAGCTGCAAAATGAGAAGCGAACTCTTTTTGATCCACAGTTGTCTATTCATGCTCTCACATGTATGGACAGTTGCCAAACTATGAGAATTAGAGGCTGTTATGTCACAAAGATGTTATTTCTATTGATAGACTTAGGAAGTTCTCATAATTTCCTTGATAAAGGTATGACCAAGTCATTGGGTTGTACTTTAGAACCTATTCCTGCTGTCAAAGTAGCTGTTGCAAATGGGAATGAAATAATTTATACTAAAGTCTGTAAGGCTTTTCAGTGGAAGATGCAGGGAAATTTGTTCAGTGCTGATTTTTTGATCCTTCCCTTGGAAAATTATGACATGGTCTTAGTAATATAATGGTTGGCAGAACTTGGTGATATTAGTTGGAATTTCAAGAAATTGCAAATGAGGTTTTGCTTGGGAGATGCATCATTTTTTCTGCAGGGTAAACAAAGTACCAAAATTAAGCTGGTGGACAATTCAATAATAGATAAACTATTAGTTAAAGAGACTTAATTATCTCTTAACCAATGTTTTGCTTTATTAGTGAAGTCATCTTCTATTTCTATTGAGGCTATGGAGTTAGAAGAGGAAATTTATGCTTTCACTAAAGGGGTACCAGAATCTGTTATCCAGGTGTTATTAAATTTCGTAGGAGTATTTTCAGTTCCTGAGGGGTTACCACAAGTTAGATCACAAGACCATAGAATTATTCTCAAAGATGGGGTGAATCCTGTGTGTTTGAGCCCATATAGGTATTGTCCTTTACAAAAGGATATCAATGAGAAACTAATTCATGAGATGCTAGAATCTGGGTTAATATAATTCAACAATTCCCCATTTTCAGCTCCAATAGTCTTGGTGAGAAAAAAAGATAGGTCATGGAGGCTATGTGCGGACTATAGAGGGTTGAATAATGTGACAATCAAAGACAAGTTTCCTATCCTTGTACTTGAAGAATTGTTAGAAGAATTGTATGGAGTGACAATTTTCTCTAAATTGGATGTTAGATCTGGTTATCACCAGATTAGAATTACAGCTGAAGATGTTTAAAAGACAACATTCATAACTCATCAAGGATACTATGAATTCAAGGTTATGCCATTCGGGTTGATCAATGCTCCCTCTACATTCCAAAGTTTAATGAACCAGGTTTTTGAGCCTTATCTAAGGAAATTTGTATTATTCTTTTTTGACAACATCCTGATTTATAGTGGGGATGAGGAATCGCATGTGAAACATCTGTTACAAGTATTTCAACTTTTGTAACAGAACTCATTATTTGTCAAGTTAAGCATGTGTAGATTTGATGTCAGCTGAATAGACTATTTGGGGCATTTAATTTCGAAAGAAGGGATGGCTACTGATCCTCAAAAGGTTAAAGCTTTTTGGAATTGCTATGTGCCATCTTCACTAAAACAATTGAGGGGATTTTTGGGCTTATCAGGCTATTACAGAAGGTTTATTATGAATTATGCTCAGATTAGTTGCCCTATGGTATTTCTGTTAAAGGGAAATAAAAGGTTTGTTTGGACGGATGCTACACAACAAGCTTTTATGAAATTAAAGGATGTTGTTACAACAACATCAGTTCTAGCTCTTCTAGTTTTTTAGTAAGTTTTTATAGTTGAGACAGTTGCCTTTGGCCAAAGAATAGGAGCTATTTTGATGCAAAATTCCCACTCAATTGCCTATATGATCAGTAAGGTTCTTTCTGAGAAACATCAGTCCATGTCAGCCTATGATAGGGAGATGTTTGCTATTTTATTTGTAGTAAAGAAATGGCAACAATATCTGGTTGGTAGACATTTTATTATTAGGACTGATTATCAACCTTTGAAATATCTGTTTGATAGAAAATTGACCACTCCAACTCAATACACTTGGTTAGCAAAATTAATGGCCTTGGACTTCGAGATTTAGTATAAGCAGGGGTCTGCTAGCAAAGTTGTTGATGCTCTCTCCAGGATAAATTCTATGGAAGTAACATTACATGCTATATCTAGCATTTCTTTGGATATTAATGATAGAATAAAGGCTTCTTGGGATGAAGATACAGAATTAAAAGCTATTATTCAGTCTTTGTAGTAGGGAAACATCATTAAGCATTTTTAGTGGATAAATGGGCAGTTGTTGAAAAAGGGCAAAATTGTGATTGGAAAGAATTCAAATTTGAGACAAACATTATTACAATATTTCCATGAAACTTTAGTGGGTGGTCATTTAGGTGTGCAAGCTACATACCAAAGAATTGCTGCAATTTTTTTATTGAAAGGGAATGTGGAAAGCAGTCAAGGAATTTATAAAGATATGCAATGTGTGCCAAAGATTCAAACCTAAAAATGTGGCTTCCCTTGGATTATTACAGCCTCTCCCTATACCAGACTCTATTTTTACAGACATATCCATGGATTTTATTGAAGATTGCTGAAATCCAAAGGGAAACAATGATTTTTGTTGTGGTGGATAAACTTACAAAGTATGCTCACTTCTTGCCCATGTCTCATCCATTTACTGCAGTTAAGGTGGATCAAATTTTCCTAGATAATGTGTACAAACTCCATGGGTTTCCTTCTACTATTGTGAGTGATAGGGATCCTATTTTTATGAGCATCTTTTGGAAAGAATTGTTCAAGCTCCAAGGTGTGGAATTATTACACTCCACTGCATATCATCCACAAATGGATGGGCAGAATGAGGTTGTAAATAGATGCTTGGAAACTTACTTAAGATGTATCGTTGGTGATTTACCAAGAAGTTGGTCATCTTGGGTGGCACTAGCTGAATTTTGGTATAATTAAAATTACCATACAACTATCAATCTAACACCTTTTCAGGCACTATATGGTGTTCCTCCACCTTTACATTTTCCATACATTAACAAGGATTCTAATGTAGAAGCTGTTAATTCTATGCTGTTGTATAGAGAAATTGCCATCAAATTATTGAAACATCATTTAAAGAAGTCTCAAGATAGGATGAGGACCCAAGCTAATAAACACCCAACAAAGAGGGTGTTTGATATAGGAGATACAGTGTATTTGAAGCTTCAACCTTACTGTCAAAATTCCTTGGTGGTTAGAGAGGTGCCCAAGCTAGCTGCAAAATTCTTTGGACCTTATAAAATCATGGATAAGGTTGGGAAGTGTACTTACAAATTGGACTTACTTGATTCTTCGAGAATTCACCATGTTTTCCATGTTTCCCAATTAAAGAAGGCTATACATTCTGATCAAGCTATTGTGACTCTACCTCCTTCAACATTGCCAATAGCTTTATTACATCCAAGAGCAATTCTAGATTGAAGAACTATGAAACGAGGCAATGCAGCAGCTACACAGTGGCTCATCCACTGGTCTAATTCTTCTCCATCTGGTGCAACTTGGGAATGGAACTGGTAGTGTGAAGAGGTTACTGGTTATCTCAGGTGCTGGAGTAAGTAAAGAGAGGTGAATGAAGATGCTGTTACTTTGCAGGTTTGGTGTTTCAGTCTGGGAGTTGGTCAGTTTGTATTCAAATATTACTTGTTAGTTTACTTTGAGTCAATGGTAGCTTAACAGGTGGATTATTTGGGTGCTGAGTGTATCAAATGTAATTGACTGTAGTTTGTGTTATAATTGGTTGAGAGATTTTGAGTGATGTAAACTGTTGGATGGGTTACTAGTCAAGGACCCGCTTGATTACTTCTAATCTTCACCGTCCATCCAGATATACATAGCTTTGTAATAGAATTCGGGAAAAACTTATGATGATTCTAATTGAAAAAAAGAAGAGGGTTCTTCAGGTCTTCTTGTTGTTCGAGTGATCTTGTTCTTGTTTTTTTGAAACAGTTCTTTGCGCATCACAATAGAAAGTGTTATTTGCAGGCATCTATTTTTGATGGGATTCTTGTTTATGGAGTTTCTATTTTTAACAATATCAACAAATCCCAAAAATTACAAACTAAAGCAAATATAGAGGATTGATAGTTGAAGAGACATTTACATAGAGCATGATAATATTACCTGCAAAGATTTTCTAGTTTTGTTTCAGAATGATAAAAGATTCTTGATAGAAAAAGAAGTATAGATAAAAAATCCTGAATCAAAAGAATGGATTAGAAGGAACTATCATTACAAATCAAGCAACAAGAAGGACAAAAGGGAAACAGAAATCCAGAATCAATATCTAAGTTCCAAGATCCTACCTCTAGTTCTCGGAGTTACTATCTCTACAAAGAAGATCAGGACCCCACCGCCAAAGCCACCCTAACAATGAGAGAAGGTAGGGTTTCTCCGGTTTCCCCTCTCTTTTATTAAAAAAAAAACTAGGCACCGCGTGAAGATCTTCTCTTTGGGGTTCTGGAACAAAAAAATCAGGACGGGGAGATTTGATTTGGGGCTGGCGATAAAAATAAGATCTAAAATTTAAAATCTAAAAATTCTAAAATTTTAAACTAATTCAAATAATAAAATAATGGGGTCCACAAAATATTTTTTGTCTTTGTATACCACATAATTAATATGGTAACATATTATAGATTACTATGTTGTAATAATAGGTGGCATATGATGGAACCTGATGAATTTCCTAATACAACCTGGATCTTCTTTTTCTAGAAATTATTTGGGAACAATATAAATTTAGCAAAAGTGTACGTACACTTGAGTCCATTGATAATGATGAAGATGATGGGGTCTTATGGTTCTTCTAACTGATCACACTCAGAGAGGGGAGATGAGAACTCTAATTTAGAAAACCTTAATTCTGAATCTCGGATCGTTGCGTGCTCAGTTAGGAACCACACCCTATTTATAAGAAATCTTTATGGGGCTAATTACAAGACTGCGGATCATAGACTTGATGATTTTCCCCCTAGAAATTCTACACATCATATGATTAATATGTAATCAACACATTTAAAATTAGATAATTAGGACCCTATCCAAATTTTCATTATATCACCATAATTGGGTCCATTCAAAACTAAATATGATAAGATAAACACAATTATAAACATTAGTTGTGTACATCTACAGAACTTACGCACATATATTCTTATATCCCTACATGATGTGCGGTCCACAATCCAACAATCTCCCACTTGGAGCATACAATCATGCACCTTCGGGAATTCAAAAAATGTATATAAATTACCATCAACAACCAAAATGTAATTACAACTGAAAAATCATCTAAATTAATCTCGTCCATCAGCCTCATCTATATATGGAACATGGGGGCAGTCATCGCCAGTACAATGCAACTAAACCCACAATGCTCACATATACCAACTTAACTAACGACATAGATCAAGTGTGGATGTGTAGCATGGAAATTGCAAGCCAATGTGATCTACACTGTTTATTTCCAATTGGTCAAACTTTAAAAACTTTATGAGATCATAGTTCAAAGTGAAATAATGAATAAACTAGAAATTTCATAAAAAATGTCATAACATCAATACAAGTATTAAGTTAACTAAATATAAACTCCTACTAATGAAAGCATCTCTACTAATGTCGACCATATAAGCAACATGCTTATTAAAAAATATAGGCGCTAATGCAAGAGGATCCGTAACAATGGAGTTTATCCCTATGAGCTCAATATTCACAGAACTACTCTTAACTCTTGCTCTTATTCTAAGGGCTTGAAGATGCAAAATCAGCACTCTCAACCTTATGTTGTTTTATCCGATCTTCTGTGAGATGAGTTCATTTACTGTCTATTTTTCCTTTTGACAGTTATAATTCACTTCAAACTGACTGAATTGATGAGGGAGGGATATCAACACCAGATGCTCTAGAACATCTTCTAGTAGCTCAAATTTCAAACTCTTCAATTTCCTAGCTAGATGACACATATTAAGGACATACTCTCGTATATTTCGATCACCCTTATACCTCATAGACTAGTTACCTCATAGACTAGTTTCCTTAGAGTAGGACTAGTCTCCACCTTATCACTTCTTACGAAGCGATCTTCCAGGGTGATAAGGAATTGTTTAATGTCTTTTTCATTTTTTCATCAGACGTAGTGTCCAGAAAAGCCTCAGGGATTATATTCTTCATGATCATTAGACCTATACAATTAGACCGCTCCCACCTCTCAAAGACTCTCTTGTCATGAATGGAGCTTTGATCTGTCAGAGGTGCAGGACATGGTTCCCTAAATGCATAGTCTTGATCTATACATCCCAAAATGAGTTTACCTTATTTTTCCAAGCCTTGAAATTTGTGCCGTTAAGAATGGGAATGTCATTGAGTGTTGCAAACACATTATTAACACTCATGATGTCAACTGTACAGAGAGCGATAATCAATAATTAGTCACAGTTAATTAACTAGAGGTCTAATAATCAAAACATACAAATAACAACAACCCATCTTCAAGTTAATAGAGTGACATCAAATCTAGTCTTTGGACAGAGATTCAATTCACTAGTAATTAACTTGTTGCAGTAATCAAGTTTTTATAGTAAATTCCAGTCAAGTATAAAGTCTTCCTTTAGGCCGATTAAATACTCACAATAGACACTTTATAACTATAAACAACTTATTATCACATGTGCAAACAAATCTCTGCCACACAACAGTCTTCCTTTGGGCCGACGTGTTGTCTGCATGAGATTAAATATGAACTAACACTATAGTTATTCACAAAAAAAAAAGCTTCCACAAGTCACTTTGGTGACGATGCTGCTTCTACCAATTGCTAAAAATATCCAAGAAAGCTTATAAAAACAACTCTAAGTTGTTATTTTTCTTAATGATTATTAAAACAACTTTATAATCATGAATAAAATTAAATTCATGATAATCTCAAATAAATCCTCAATAATTAACCTAAAATTCAAATGTATCCTAATTAAAATCAAAGTGAAATTTAAATTAATATAAAATATTAAATGTGTTCCTGAACTTTGATTGGGATAATCATAAAAAAAAATAATTTAATTAAAATAAATATTGAAATCCGCATGATGACTTAAAAGAATTCATGATAATCTAAAAATCTATATAGAAACACACTTCTTCAGGATCTCATCTCACTTACAGAAACAATATCATGAATTAATTAATATATTTAATATTAATCGTAGATAATATATATAAGGCCAATCACTATCTCAAAATCCGTGGTCATATAAATCATCAAAGCATCTTTAAACATAGTTTTGAGACATACAACCAATATATACATATGATCACCATCATATTGTCATTACAAATCCGAACTGGAAGCATGTGTATTGTCATTATATATGATCCTTTGGGACAATCACTATCTTAAAATCCGAACCGGAAGCATGCATAACAAAATCATGTATATATTTGCAAACATATTAATCAATAAATTCAAGATCAAAATAAATCCTAAACAATTTCAAAACAAGATCGCTCTGGTACCACTTGATGGAACTTGATGAATTTCCTAATACAACCAGGATCTTCTTGTTCTAGAAATTATTTAGGAACAACATAAATTTAGTGGAAGCGTACCTGCATTTGAATCCATTGATAATGATGAAGATGATTGGGTCTTGTGGTTCTTCTAACTGATCACATGTAGAGAGGGGATATGGGAACCCTAATTTAAAAACCCCTAATTCTGAATCTCAGATCGCTGCGTGCCTAGTTAGGGACAACACCCTATTTGTAATAAGTCTTTATGGGGCTAATTATAAGTCTGCCCATTATAGACTTGATGATTTTGCCTCCAGAAATTCTACACATCATATGATCAATATGTAAATCCACTCATTTAAAATTAGATAATTAGGACCCTATCCAAACTTTCATTAGATTACCACAATTGGTCCATTCAAAACTAAATATGATAAGATAAACACAATTATAAATATTAGTTGTGTACGTCTACATAAGTTATGCACATATATCCTAATATCCCTACATGATGTGTCGTTCACAACCCAACAGTATATACTATAATATATTTTAATGCTAATATTTATCAATAGTAACCTATTAATAGTTTATCTATAATTACTAATATAATACCTATATGGTTAACATATTCATAGCATTATTGTAACCTATTAATAGCATTTTGTTCCCATCAATGTATAGATTTTTTATAAATTTTTAATTTTATAATATTTTTCCTAAAAATAATGAAGGTAATTAAAATGATCTACAAATTGAATAAAGAATATAGTCTATCTACAATCCCATGATACAATAAAATGATATAAAAGTCGATAATTACTAATATGTATATTTTATCTTATCTTTATGACATTTAGCTCAAAGAGTTAAAAAGGAAGTTTTTTTTTTTTAATTTTTCATGTTCCCCAAAACAATGGAATTACAAATTATCTTATAATTTATGTTTCATACGTAATAATATATATATATATATATATATATATATATATATCACTTATTACATGGCATTTCATTATCAGGGAGATAGATATCAATGTATAAAACATGAGCTAATTTGTTCCTCTTCTAATTCCTAACATGACACATGAGAAAAGTATCTAATTATTATTATTATTATTTTTTTTTAACAAATACGAGAAGTGCTATTAGAGGCATGCACACAAGATAGAAATTGAATATCTAGTTTGTGTACTCTCACAAAGCAAAGTGAGGTGCGATTTTCTAATCAATTACTTAATTATACTCCAAAGAAGAAATAACTCCACAACCATTTTTTTCTTTAATAATAATAATAATATATTATTATTATTATTATTATTATTTATTTTACTTAACAAATAGAAGATTATTTAAATCTTATAAATTTTTAATTTAATAGGGTCATACATATAAATTAGATGTGTGTTTGCTATTTTTATTTTTAAGCCCAATTAAAGTGATCTAATTAATTTTTTTTAATGGATTTAGGAGTATAATTATTATGGGATTTACGTGCAGAGACCATATATAATTTGCAACTTGATGAGTGGCCAAATTGAATAAAGTGCAATTAAAAGAATAGTACTAAGGCCCGTTTGGTTTTTGGGATGAAGATAGGAATAGGGCGATGGGAATAGGGATGGGGATGGGGATGTAACATTGAAGATGGGAATGAAAATAATGTTTGGTTGGAGAGAACACGAATGAGAATAGAAAAAGTTAAGAGGAAGATGTGTAATAAAGTTACCTTTGTACCCTTTGAGTATTTTATTTTAAAATATACACTGTAATCATTTTATATAAAAATTATTTATGAAGTTAAGATTGAATAAAATATCTAAAATAACAATAAATATTATCTATTTGAAAAATTAATTATTTAAGATATTTATAATTGAATTTTAATTATTTTTATATAAAAATAATTATCAAATTAAGGACAGATAAATTTTAAAATTCATTATAAATATCCATTTGCAATATTTATTTTTTGAGATAATTATTATTAAAATTTTAAAAAAGTTAGTTCATTTTTATATTTGAAAAAATTCGGTGGTGATAACCAACATTTAACTATTAAATAAGTTAATCCATTTCTGGCATTTAACTATAAAGAGACATCAAAAGAATTCAGCATTAGATGTATCAAGCAAGCATTATCATAAGTTACACAATCCAACACAATAATCATCATTCTTGGATATTAAAACTTATATAGTTTAATAGAGGCACTAACCATTTGTTTTGCACACCAAACAAATAGCAAGAAATCCCACATTCAAAAATTTAAGATATGAATATAAAACAAAACATAACATGGACTATAGTGCAACAATCGTAGTGCATAAATCCAAATAGAAAAAAATTAAAGAAAATACTGATATTTTGTATTCACCAACAATGTTTTGTCAACATTTTTGCATAAGTTCACTTATGAAAAACAAACAAAAGCATAAACATAAAACCAATTGTCTATGCATGGTTTACACACTAGGCGGCCTATATCCCAACCTTGCCAGAAGTACATGACAAAATGGTAGCTTCATACTGCCTGGTAACTCGATAAATATTTTCAATTCATCCTCATGTTTTGGTAAAATTTGCCACTCCTCTTTGTTGAATTAGGGATTTATTAAGGCATAGGAAAATATAAACAATGAATTTTTAAATTTGTTAGGGGTAACATAGTAACTTCACCTATCAGGATTGTGTAATCTCACCAATTTTAGGAGGAACCACCATGCAGGGTTTGGGGGGCATCCATGCCTCCCCATGCCATCCCCAAATTATTTGATGCATACCCAAATGTGGGTATGTACCAAAAGGAGTGATCTCCATGTATTGGGGATCACTCCCTGAAACCAAACGGGGCCTAAAAGGGTCGTGGTCTCCAATTTATATATGAATTTCTAGAGAGTTTTCTCCATCTCCATCAAAGAGAATGAGAATCTTTCGGACTGGAAAAGAGTAGAGAATTGGAAGATCATAACCCATTAGAGATCCTTGGTTATAGAATCAGGCACGCTTCTACATCTTTAAATGTTTATTCTCTTGATTCATCTCACGGATTATGATTCTTAGGGCTTTGTGAGACTTCTAATTTTGGATCTCAATTAAGTGAATGCATATATTGTATATTTTTTAATCCTTACAAGTGGTATTAGAGCCCACCCATGAATGATTCTAGAGAACTGAGAACTTCGATTGTTATAGAAATTTATCAGATCTGTTAAAGTATTTCGGATTTGTTGAAATTCCTTTGGAATGTGGTGAAAATTTTCAGATATGTGAATTAAATCTTTTTTAGATCTATTAAATTCTTTTCAGATATGTCTAAATTTTTGTAGAAATCTCTGAATGTTAGTGTTTTGATCTTCTTATGAAGAAATAATTGGTAATTCATGAACAATTTTGCTAGAAATTGTTGTTTTATATATGATAACGCCTATTGTAAGCATTAGTTTGACACTAGCAATTGTTGATTATCATGTTCTTTTGGAATCAGCGCTGGTCATTTTGGAGACATAACGTTGTATGTAGTGAGAATTCACAAATGGTTGTTTAACATTATGATTGAATTAGCTAAAACAAGATGTGACTAAAGTTACCTCTCTTGAATAGATTATTCAATAAAGAATGTTGGTTGTTTGTGTGTATGTATATTTATGTGAATATTAGCTGGCCCAAAGGAAAGTTGATATTTGGCAAAATTACACACAAACACACACATGTGGTGATAAATTATATGAGGCAATTATAAAGTTTTACATGTTAATAATAATTCAATTCAAAGATTGTTTATTATTGGACATAAATTATTGACTATATTTGATCACTACAACAAGATCACCACTTGCAATTAATATTATTGTCCAAAGACTTGATATTAATGTTGTGCTAGGTATCTTGTGATGGGGTTTGCCATTGTTTGAATTTGTTTGCTTATTATTTTAATATTAGAAATTGATGTGAGCATGATAGCATGTTTATTTGTGTTTTCTCTTCAGCTTCCGTTTCCACAATATCTACTAATATTAATAGCATTCCTATCCTCAATGGAACAAACTTCAAGGATTGGAAAGAACATGTTTTTATTATTCTGGGCTGCATGGATCTAGACCTTGCACTTGGGATTGAGCAACCCCTTCTCTTAAGGATGAAAGTTCTCCTGAAGAAAAAAAGAAACATTGAGAAGTCGGATCACTCAAATCGCATGAGTCTAATGATCATTAAATGCAGCATACCTGAGTCATTTAGAGGTGTGGTATTCAAAGAAATAACTAATGCTAAGGATTTCCTAATCGAAATTGAGAAACATTTTGCAAAAAATGATAAGACAGAAACAAGCACGCTTTTGCAAAGCTTGATTTCTATGAAGTATAAAGACAAAGGAAATATAAGGGAATATATTATGGAAATGTCTCATCTTGCTTCAAAACTTAAGGCATTAAAACTTGGCTTTCAGATGATTTGCTCGTACATTTGGTATTGATCTCTCTCCCAGCACACTTTAACCAATTTAAGGTCAGTTGTAACTGCCAAAAGGAGAAATGAACTGTTAATGAACTCATTTGATATTTTGTGGAAGAGGAAGAGAGATTGAAGCAGGATAGAACAAAAAATGTCCATTTGACAAGCACATCGAAGGATAAAGGTAAAAAAGAAAGACTAATGAAGCTACTAAAGGTCCACCTTCCAAGAAACAACAACAAGATAAAGAGAACTATTTCTTTTGTGGAAAACTTGGACATGTGAAGAAGGATTGTACCAAATATCACCCATGGCATGCAAAGAAAGGTACATCGTTTTCTTTGGTCTGTTCTAGGGTAAATTTAAGTTCAGTACCAAGAAAAACATGGTGGTTATATTTTGCTTTAACCACTTATATCAGTGTTTACATGCAGGGTTTCCTGAACTTCCGAAAGCTAAATGATACTGAAAGACACATCTATGTAGGCAATGGAAAATTGGTAGAAGTGGTGGTAATAGGGCATTTTAGATAGTTGTTATGTATTGGTTATTATTTGGATTTACAAGACACTTTTATCGTACCATCTTTTAGAAGAAATTTGGTTTCTGTTCCTTTGTTGGATAAATTTGGTTACACTTGTTCATTTGGAAATAGTTTATTTAGTTTGTCTTTAAATTCAAATGTCATTGGAACTGATTTTCTTAATGCTTATGACAATTTATATATACTCGATATGGTTGAATCATATATTGAATCCCTGTATATAGAATCTCGTGGCATTAAACGCAAAATTAATAGAGAAAATTCAACTATTTGTGGCATAGGCGCTTGGG
Source organism: Dioscorea cayenensis subsp. rotundata (assembly GCF_009730915.1). NCBI lineage: Eukaryota > Viridiplantae > Streptophyta > Magnoliopsida > Dioscoreales > Dioscoreaceae > Dioscorea > Dioscorea cayenensis. Next base: position 8,449,861 of record NC_052478.1, read on the forward strand.
TCACAACTCTAGAAATAGAGTTGAACGACTTGTGTCTGATGGAATTTTAGATTTTCTCAATTTTGCAGACTTTGATGTTTGTATTAAATGCATCAAGGGAAAACAGACCAAAATGAAGAAATCAGGTGCCTATAGAGCAATGGATGTCTTAGAATTGATTCATGCAAATATCTGTGGGTCATTCCCTACGGCTTCTTGGAATGGTCAACAATATTTTATATCATTCATATACAATTATTCAAGATATGGATACTTGTATTTGATTCATAAAAAATCACAATCTTTGGATGTGTTTAAAACATTTAAGGTTGAAGTTGAGAACCAACTCAACAAAACAATTAAAACTATCAGATCTGACTGTGGTGGGAAATACTATGGTAGATATTACAATTCAGGTGAACGTCCAGGACCATTTGCTCGATTCCTAGAGGAATGTGGTATAGTCCCACTATACACCATGCAAGGTTCACCTAGCATGAATGGTGTAGTTGAAAGATGAAATAGGACTGTAATGGATATGGTGAGGTCTATGATTAATTCTATCTTATCAAAATTTATTTGGGGAGAAGCACTCAACACAACAACTTATATTCTAAATAGAGTACCCTAAATAGAGTACCAACTAAAGCAGCTACAAAAACACCTTATGAGCTTTAGACAAGTTGAAAGCCTAGTCTAAAGCATTTCCATATTTTGGGATGTCCAGCTGAAGCCATGCCTTATCGGCGAATGAAAGAAAACTGGACTCTAAAACAGTAAGTAGCTACTTTTTTTTTGTCTATGCAGAGAGATCTAGGGGGTACAAATTTTATGATCCCACACTTAAGCCGATTTTTGAAATGGGAACTAGTTTTTTTGAGGATATTGAGTTTGGGGGAAGAAATAAGGTTAGAAACATAATCTTTGAGTAGATGGAATTAGTTTCGATTTCTACTATAGCTTTTGATAATGTGCAGGTTTCCATACCTGTTATTGGTCAAGAAGCTTATTCGGATCCTCAACCAGACTATGGTGAACAACTCCCTATTCATAATGAGGTATGTGTTCCTCATGAACAAACTCAACAACCTTAAGAACTAATACCATTAAGGCGATCTACAAGAGAAAAGAGAAGTGCTATTTTAGATGATTTTGTTGTATTCTCTTAGAACATGAGGAAAACAATGGAATGATGGAGAATGATCTAGTCAACTTTTATCAGGCCATGAAAAGTTATAATTTTCAAAAGTGGATTGAAGCCATGAATGAGGAGTATAAGTCTATGCAAGACAATAATGTTTGGGAACTTGTCCCATTACTAGAAGATGCTAAACCCATTGGTTGTAAATGGATATTTAAAATCAAACGGGATTCTAAAGGTAATGTAGAAAGGTATAAAGCTCGTCTTGTAGCTAAGGGCTTTACTCAGAAGGAAGGGATTAATTTTAAAGAGATTTTCTCTCCAATTTCTACAAAAAGATTCTTTTAGAATAATCATGGCTCTTGTTGCACATTTTGACCTTGAGCTTCATCAAATGGATGTCAAAACTGTGTTTCTCAATGGTGACATTGATGAAACAATTTATATGGTGCAACCAGAAAACTTTGTATCAGGTGACCCAAAGAACATGGTTTGCAAATTGACAAAATCCATTTATGGGCTCAGGCAAGCTTCCCGTCAGTGGTATTATAAGTTTCATCAAGTCATTATCTCATTTGGTTTTGGTTTTGAGATAAATGTGGTAGATGATTGTGTATATCACAAGTTCAGTAGAAGCAAATATATGTTATGGTTTTGTATGTTGATGACATACTGCTTGGCACAAATGATAAAGGAATGTTATATGACACCAAAAAGTTTCTATCAAAGAATTTTGAGAAGAAAGACCTTGATGATGATGCCTTATTTGTATTAGGAATCCAAATATATTGAGATCACTCTCGGGGTATTCTTGGATTGAAACAAAGGGGCTACATTGATAAAGTGCTCAAAAGATTTGGCATGCAGAATTGTAAATCAAGTGATACCCCAATAGCTAAAGGAGACAAATTTAGTCTCAGTCAATGCCCAAAGAACAATCTTGAAATGCAAAAGATCCCTTATGCATCAGCAGTAGGGAGTCTAATGTATGCTCAAATATGCACACGTCCAGATATTGCATACATTATTAGGATGTTAGGCAGATATTTAAGTAACCTGGTATGGATCACTGGAAAACTGTCAAATGGGTTATGAGGTATTTGCAAAGAACCAAAGATTATATGCTCACATATAAGAGATCAGATCATTTGGAGATCGTAGGGTATTCCGACTCTGATTATGCTGGATGCCAAGATAGTAGGAGATCCACATCAGGCTACATTTATTTGCTAGTTGGAGGAGCTATATCATGGAAAAACATAGTAAACAATCATAGCTTCTTCCACTATGGCAGTAGAATTTGTAGCATGCTACGAGGCATCTAATCATGGAATTTGGCTACGAAATTTTGTTACGGGGCTGTGCGTTGTGGAAAGTGTTGAAAGACCACTCAAAATATATTGTGATAATAAGGCAGCATTGTTATTTTTCAATAACAACAAGAGTTCGTCGAAGTCAAAGCATATTGACATTAAATTCTTGGTTGTGAAAGAAAGAGTGCAAAATGGACAAATATCTATAGAGCACATTGGAGCAAACTCCATGATAGAGGATCCGCTTAGAAATGGATTACCACCCAAAGTCCTTCACGAGCATGTTGCTCACATGGGTGTTGATTTACATAAGGATATCTTCTTATAGTGGGAGTTTGTATTGTTTTATATCTTGTTGCTTTATATTTGTCTTAGACTATGTTTATGTGCTTGAACATTTTTCTGATCAGAAATAAAGAAATTTAGCATTTTTCATTCTATTAATCTATGTTAAAGCATTGATCTCACTAAAGTAAAGTAGGACCAGTTGGAAGTAGACATGTATTGATCACATTTCATGTAGTTTCTATGCTACACACCCATAAGTGATCTATGCTATTTAGTTATTTTGGTATATGTGATTATTGATAGATCTAGTTGCGCTAAATGCAACAAAAGTCGCTTTACTCCAATATCAATATAGCTAATGGATGAGATTGTCAAGATATACTCCAAGTTTAAAAAAATAACAAATCAAGGAGCTCATAAAGTTTAGCACATTTAAATTTATATATGTGGCCCAGTGGGAGATTGTTAGAAATTTTCAATTTAATAGGGTCACACATGTAAATTAAATGTGTGTTTTCTATTTTTATTTAAGCCCAATTGAAGTGATCAAATTAAGTAATTAATGGGGTTAGAAGTATAATTATTATGGGATTTATGTGTAGTGACCAGATATAATTTTCAATTTGATGAGGGGCCAAATTGAATAATGTGCAATTAAAAGGATACTAAAAGGTCGTGGTCCCCAATTCATACGTGAATTTCCAGAGAGTTTTCTCCATCCCCATCAAAGAGAACGAGAATCTTCCGGACTCGAAAAACGTAGAGAATTGGAAAGTCATAAGTCATTAGAGATCCTTGGTTATGGAATTAGGTACGCTTCCGCATCTTTAAATATTTATTCTCTTGATTCTTCATAGATTATGATTCTTAGGGTTTTGTGAGACTTCTAATTTTTGGATCTCAATTAAGTGAATGCGTATCTTATATCTTTTTTAATCCTTACATTAAATCCTCCTGCTAATAAAAAATAAGGAGAAATAGCATAGAGTTATCTCGACATGTATAAAATCTTCTAACATTTGTAGTGAGCAACAAGTCCCTTTACTGATAATCCTCCATAATCATTGCATTGCAGATTAAATTAAGTTTCTAATTTCTATACTACCAAAGTTCCCCCTATTTCTTTTTTTCTTTCTTTCTTTCTTCTCTCATTTTTTTCTTCTTCTTCTTTGATATATTTTGTTTTATGCACTTTTTTTCTTGGCTTAAAGTTTTTTCTACTCTCCTATTTAAGGTTTTTTTAATATTATAATTGTTGTAGAATTTCATTTGCAATACTCTACTTTCTTTGTTATTTATTTTTTTGCATGGGGCAAGATAGTGGTGAGAAAGAAGGAAGAAAACTAAAGCTTGTTTGGAGGTTTTGCATGGTTTTAGATTAAACCTTGCTTGGATCTAAGGTTTTTTACATGGTATGGTTTATGGGGGTAAAATGGAGGTTTGAGAACCTCCATTTTACCCCCACTTCTCAACTTTCCAAATTGGGGGGGGGTGGGTGGGTGGGAGGGTTTTATATTTTCACTTGACTAAAATGCCTTTTTACACTTTTAACAATTACGTACATGCCTTATATTTTAACTCACTCCAAGCTAAGACTATGTTAATTGGATAACACTATGTTAATTGTATAAATTGTTTAAATTCTTTGTTTTTTTATGTGAACTTTGGTCTTCATTAGACTATGTTCATTGTGTAAATTGTTCGAATTTTTTTTTAATGTGAAATTTGGTTTTTATCGAGAATTTGTATTTGAAAAGTTTTACAATTTATTATAACTTAATTGTAATAAAAAAATGTACTATAAAAATTTATGTTTGATATGTAGATATTTTAACATTCAAAGGGTTTTTTTAATAATTTTAATATATAACTTTACTTTACCTTACCTTCAAACCAAGCACAACATGGTTCAAAAACCTTCATTTACTCTACCTTTGTCCCAAGCAAAGTATGGTTTACAACCTCATTTACCATACCTTACCATACTTTATAAAACCTTCCCAAACCTCCAAACAAGCAAAGCATGGTGTTTGTTTCAAGGGATTTGGAGTTACATGTAACTCCAAATTCCTTATTTTTTAAACTCAGTTGTTTGTTTTGAGGTATTTCATTTTTCATGTGTTTTTGAAATCCCATCATTGAGAGATTTTGTTTTACGATCAAAATGACCGTAAAACTAAATCCTAAGAGTTCAAAACCAATGTACATACATACATACATACATACATACATACATACATACATACATATATATAGAAATATATACACATACACATATGCATATATATACACATACATACATAAATATATAAACATACGTAGGTATTTTTACATATATACATATGTATATATACACTCTATAGATATACATATACATAGTATGTTTACATATACAAATACACATATACATGTATGTATATATATGCATATATGCACAGATACACACATATACATATACTTATACAGATATATACTCATATACATATATGTATGTACACATACACATATATTTATATAGATATATATACTCATATACATATATGTATATATATATATGCATATACACAAATATATGCATACACTTATAATACAGTAATTCCAGTTACATCCAACCAAACACAAGATTTGACTGCACTGTATTTTGAAAACCAAGTATTTCCAGTTACATTATGACTAGAAATCCACTGCATTTAGAATTACATCCATCCAAACGTTACTTAAGAGTGAGTCAGACAAACTAGTAGCTCTAACAATTTTATATCCATGTGATTGTTCTCAGTGAATCGGAAAGTAGTGTTTATGTAATGCCGACATCCAACAATTATATATATATTCCCAACAAGTTACTAACAATTAATTGCAACTCAATTGGTTAGAGAGGTCATGGGTTCAACTTTTATAAGAGAAATAAAACTAAATTAAGCAAATAAACGAATATGAATGGTTTGATAGATATAATTTATATTTTTTTAAAAAAATCAAGTAAATTCCTAATATATTTCCTAATGTAATCCTCTGGTAATTTTTTTAGTTTTTTTTATCTAGTCACTTCTTGTTATTCCCTAACAATTTTGTCATGATAAATTTTATTGGTAATTAATAGTCTTTTTGTAGTGAAAGACAAAGATGCACTTTATAAACTAAAAAACTTTATAGCAAATGTAATACTATAGAATTTGGAGATGAAGGCATTTCCATTAGAATTTATTGTATGTTATCCTCTTGTACAACCTTTTATGATAAAAGAGAAATCTTGTGGCATGCACAGATTGTTCAAGGATTTTTCAAAATCTTATCTGTGAAAATCCTAAGCTCTACATAATTATCAAAGGGAGCCCACATCTGAATTGGTCCCCAATTATAACATCCATTGAAAAGTCTTTTAATTGTTACATGATGTCAGCTGACTAGACCTCAAGTAGCAGCCACAAACACTTTAAATGGCCCATATTGAGATTTCATTCTCATATTTTAATATGAATATTGGACTTGGCTTAGAAAAAGTACAAATAATAAAGACTTCATTTGTGGAATTGTATATATGGAAGACTTTTGAGAAGACTTGAGTCAACTATTAATTATACAATACAAATGAAAATTTCATATCATCGTCCCTTTTGCATATTATATTTTAGGGAAAATTATTGTTTACCCCTAGTGAATTTCAAATATTCCTAAACAGCCCCTCCAACTTTGGCAAACTCCGGACAACCCTTCCGTTATTGTTTAAGTTCCCTTTTACCCCCTACCGTTAACTTCAAATGGGTCCATGTTATGAAATTTCATTTTTGCCCTTGAAAATGGTGGGGAAAAAACAGCCCAATCACATCATGTCCAACCTTTATACATACAATTTTGCATTTTTTTTACCTTTCTGTTTGCTTTTTGTCAAACAAAGTTTAGAAGGCTCATCACATCTTCTTCTTCTTCTTCTTCTTCTTCTTCTTCTTCTTCTTCTTCTTTTCCTCATTTGGTTTGTTTGATTTGAATTTTGCCGGTTTCCTGATAAGGTGAGAATTTCTTCTATTCGAGTGCTAATGTTCACGGCGCCGACTTCTTAGGGATCGGAGTTAGCTGAGATATGTGAGCGATGGGGTCTCGATGTTTCCCTTGTCAGGGTGAAGTTTATTACACCCGATGGATATAAAACGGTTTGTCCAATAGAAAACGAGGTTGACTTCCAGCGGATGTGTCACGTGTACTTCATCTTCAAATGCGCTGTACTCGATCTTGTTGTCGAGATAGACGATGTGCCATTGTCGAATCCTACTGAAAACGAGTTCCTTTCGTTGTAAAGTTCTTCTCTTTTATGTTTATCTAGTTGTATAAGTTAATTATTGTTTAACTGTGCAAGTATATGTTTAAATATATTACGTTTAAATTTAAACATTGTCTTCTCCGTTTAATTTCTTTTGTCTATGTTTAAATATTTGTGTTAACGTTTAACTTTTTACTTTATCATTTAAACATTTTACGTATCTGCTTAAAATATTGATCTTTTCATTTAAACTGAAGTGTTAGCAGGTGGCAGATGGTGTGTTTATGGTATCCCGTGCACAAGAATTAATGACGCCATTAAATTTTCTAAAATTTAACATAAATATCGGAAGACCCCTTCCTCGTTATCAGTCAAGCTCTGTCCCCCGTGCGTTTCCCTTTTTTTTTTCCTCGGATCTAAAGTGTCAACCGGCTCGTGGACTTCACACCATAAATGAGAAGGAAGACCCCTTCCCCTGGACATCCCCTCCTCCTCCTCCTTCTCCTCCTCTACTTCTTCTCTGATGAGTTTCTTCTTCATGTGTCTAGGATATTCATTCAGTCAGACCACATTTTTGAGATCAACTCTATCTTAAAGGATGTCTCATGATCATCCTCTTCTGGAGAATCAATTAGCCGCAATCACACAACAAGTTAAACTATCTTTTCTTGCCCAAGTCAGAATACTTGCGTAATTGCCTGAATGCGGAGGATTCTCCAGCGGAGGATGACGGGCAAGCAATTAAGCGGCCATTTCGACTTGAGCAAGAAAAGAAAGTTTTCACTTATTGCTTGATTGTGGAGGATTCTCCAGAGGAGGATGACCATGAGTCATCCTTTAAGAAGGAGTTGATGTTGATCACTTGAGAATTGTTCTTGTCCTTTAAAAGCTTTTCTTTACTGTGCAAACATCATTGTCTACGTTTAACTGTCTCACTCTTCATTTAACTTCTAATATTACAGTTTAAATATAATTTCTTCTATTTAAATATCATTGTCTTTGTTTTACCTTGTTTAATTGTTCGTGTTCTACGTTGTACAAGTTCAAGTTGATGCGCATGTTATGGAACCGCCGTGAGCAAGCGAACAAATGAGAGACCTACTTATGCCTAGACATACATTCGAAGGTAGAGATACTTGTTGAGGAAAGCCGAAATCTTCATGTTCGTCGTTTTTAATAGACGAAAGAGAATCGAGTCGCAAGTGCAAGACGTCTGAGTAGGCATTGTAAATGTTTAAATATTTTAAATGAAACAAACTTATTTGAGTACTTTTGATATTTAAACAGAGACATTCTATCTTAACGTTGTACTTAAACATTTTGAGAAACAAAAACGGCATTGTAAATAAACAAAAAGTTAAACGAAAATGCTTATTATTTAAACAATGACAACGGTATTTAAACCAAAAACAATGATATTTAAACAGTGAGACAATTTTGTTTAAACAGGTAAACATAGAAATCAAACAATGAAAATGATATTTAAACAACATCAGCTATAATTAAATGAGGTACAATGTTATTTACACGGTATCAGTGTCGTAAATAAAGCGGATGTTGCAGTCGGTTGTAGGGGTGTCATTAGGCGTAGAGGGCGCATTCAATTTAAACAATAACATATATTTTTAAATAGTTAAATGAAAAAATTTAAACGGTTTACATATGTGTTTAAACTATAGACAAAATAGTTAAACATTGAACCGATACTTTAAACACTAAATGACATGTTTTTAACATAAAAGTTTGAAGTTTAAACAGAGACTCAAGATTTATTGCCTCCTTTCCTTCGAGCGATGACAATATGGCTTCTATCGTCGCTTGCTTTCTTCCCGGCGCATCTCGCTTGCAGTCGAGCGGCCGCTTGTGGGACGTCCTCCATCAGCCACTTGTGCGTCGCTTGCAGTCGAGCGGCCATATATCGTTCCATCAGTTTGAAAAAAAACCATAAACACACTGCAAACTGATGAAATGCAGAATACTTCTTCGAGATAATGGTGGAAAGCGAAGAAGAACTTCGACACAAGGATGCCCAGCCGAAAAGAAAACCAGAAGAGGCGGAAAGAGAAAAAAAAGTATAACTGTCACCAGTAATGATTGTCTCTCAGGATTACCCCTTGTCGGTTACTTCAAGTGGGTCCATGTTATGAAATTCCTTTTTTGCCCTTGCGATGGAGGGAAAAATACTGCCCAATCACATCATGTCTGACCTTTATGCATACAATTGTGCACTTTTTTTGTTTGTCTTTCTGCATGCTTTTTGTGAAACAAAGTTTAGAAGGCTCTTTACATCTTCTTCTTCTTCTTCTTCTTCATCTTCTTATTCTTCTTCTTCTTCTTCTCCTCCTTTGGTTTGTTCGATTCGAGTTCTGCCATTATATTATGGAGAGTTTTTGTGGTATTGCTCTACAACGGGGAGGGAAGAATGCTAATATTCACGGCGCTGACTTCTTGGGAGTCGGTGTTAACTGAGATATGTGAGCGATGGGGTCTCGATGTTTCTCGTGTCAGGGTAAAGTTTATCACACCGGATGGATATAAAACGGTTTGTCCAATAGAAAATGATGTTGACTTCCAGCGGAAGTATCACGTGCACACCATCTTCAAATACCCTGTCGTCGATCTTGTTGTCGAGACAGACGATGTCCCATTGTCGAATCCTACTGAAAATGAGTTTTTCTCGTTGTAAGATTCTTCTTTTTTATGTTTATCTAGTTGTATAAGTTCATTAGAGTTTAACTTTGACAGTCTCTGTGTAAATATAATGCGTTTACATTTAAACTTTATCTTCTTCGTTTAATTTATTTGTCAGTATTTAAATATTTGAATTAACGGTTAAATTTTGAAGTTATCATTTAAACACATTATGTCTCTGCTTAAAATACTCATCTTTTTCGTTTAAACTGAAGTGTTGGCAGGAATTCAAATTCTGCGAGCGCTCCCGGTCAACCCCATGGCGACCCTGACGGTGTGGGATGCCTTCCTTCCTCGTTAGATCATTCTGAAGTGTTGTTGTTGGATATCGGACAACGTTTTGAAGGCGTTGAACATTTCAGGGATGCACTTCGAAATTTTGAAATCAAACGGAATTTTGACTTCAAATTCATAAAGAACAAAAAACACCGGGTGACTGTGGAATGCGCTGCCGTTGGTTGTCAATGGCGGCTTCATGCATCAAAAGAATATAATAAAAATACTTTCAGAATCAAGACAATCAACCTGTCACACACTTGCGTTGGTGGAATAGGATCGGTCTCACATCCGAAAGCATCCAAAAAATGGATAAGCGCACAAGTGATTCAGAAGCTCAAGGACCGGCCCTTGTATAAAGCCATCGCCATTCAGAAGGACATGTTGCGGGAACATGGTGTCCACATTCCATACAAGCAGGCTTGGTTGGGAAAAGAGGATGCCCGGGTGGTCCTCGACGGTAGCGACATCTCCAGCTACAATTTGTTGCTTTGGTACGTGGATAAGGTGGTTGAGATAAACCCCGGTAGCATTGCGATTGTGGAAAGAGACGGTGAGCGTTTTAAACGTGCATTCTTTTCTTTCAAAGCGTGTATTGTGGGATTCAAGAGGGCTTGCAGGCCGCTGCTGTTTCTCGATAGTACCCACCTCCTTGGAAAGTATCGGGGTACTCTACTGGGTGCTACAGGCAAAGATGGAAATAATGGGTTTTTCCACGTCGCCTTCGGTATTGTCGACAACGAGACCGATGCCAATTGGACTTAGTTCATAGCCAAGTTAGGTGATGCTTTATACGAGGAAGGAGATTATTATGAGATAATTACATTCGTGTCGGACAAGTCCAAGGGCCTTGTAAATGCTATTGCGAGAGTTTTCCCTTCTTCCCCACATGCATACTGTCTTTGACACTTAGAGGCTAATTTTATGAAAGCCAACGTCAGACTTGGGAAGGCATTGAGGGAGGAGTGTTGGTCTATATACTTTCGTATTGCGTGGGCCACATCACTCGAAGCCCATCACTGGTTGATTAATAAATCAGATATGGCACATTGGTCGAATTATCTGTTCAGAGGTGAACGTTGAGGTGAGATGTATTCAAATGTCGCGGAGTCGTTCAATGCTTGGATCAAAGAAGCTCGGCATTTACCGGTGACGAAAATGGTCGACTCCATAAGGTATTCGAATGCTCATTTACACTTAAGAATTGGTCTTATCCTTTGACACATTTCATAAATGTACAAATATTATTTTCTGTGTTTAAATATATACCTCATCGTTTAACTTATTATCCTACTGTTTAACAAAATGTGTTTCTGTTTAACTATCAATGTCTTTGCTTAACCTTGTTTAAGTGTTCATGTTTTACGTTGTACAGGTTCAAGTTGATGCGGATGTTATGCAACCGTCGTGAGCAAGCGAACAAATGGGAGACCTACTTATGCCCGGACATACATTCGAAGGTAGAGATAATTGTTGAGGATAGCCGAAATCTTCATGTAGGTCGTTGTGTTGACGATCGTTATGAAGTGATTGATCAGTGTAACAACTCTATAGATCTTGCCATCAGAACATGCTCATGTCGCAGATGGCAAGTTTATGGTATCCTGTGCAAACACGCTTGCGCTGCAATATTGCAGATAGACACCAACGTTAATCGATTTATTAGCGGCTACTTCACTGTCGACAATTACAAACTGGCGTATAAGAAAGCTATATTCCCCATACCCGATGATGACAAGCCTACGGACGGAAATCATGAACTGCGTCTGTGACCGCCTATGACGAGAAGGCAACCTGGGCGTCCTAGACGAAAGAGGATAGAGTCGCAAGTGTTTGAGGTCCGCGAGTTACATTGCAGCCGCTGCCACGGCTCCGGTCACAATTGCAGATCTTGCAATGAAACTGTCGCCGACTAGGCATTGTAAATAAACAAATTTTTAAAAAGAAACAAACTTAATTGTGTCCTAACTTTTGATATTTAAACAGAGAAACTCTTATTTTAACAGGTAACACATATATTTAAATAGAGACTGTGTTTGCTTAAACAGAGACTACTTTATTTTAACATATTATCCTACGTTGTTTGTTTAAACAGAGACTACTTTATTTTAAATGTAAACATTTATTTAAACAATAAAATTGAAAGTTAAACAAAGAAAGTCAAGTACATAAGTATACAGACTAGTAAATTTACATTGAAAAATAATTTGTAATGTTCTTCGAAAATAATGAATTGAATTTAAATTTATAACGACATCATCGAATTACATTTGAAAACAAACAAGATAATGGCAATTCTATTTCCCCGCAGTCGAAGACCCCCCTTTCTCAGTGATGCTGGATGCCCTCCCTTCTTTAAGTATGCAGGCAACATACTTTAATCTCAGATAAGGGACGTCCGTTTGCGGTAGCCGTAGCTTTTCATTGTTGAGTAATTGCTCGATAAACCGCATGATATAGACGGCGCAGTCGACACTTCCTCTTTTTTGTCATAGGGTTTTCATATCGTGGACTAGTGGTTTGTGGTCACCGTCTATTTAGCAAACACTATTAGTCAAACTCTATTTAGCAAAGAACTTACCATTGCTAACACGTCTTTGTCGTACTCCACACTTTCGCATGAAGAATAATGCCTGTATTCTTGTTTGTTATTGTCAAGGACGACGACATGGAAGTGGTCATTCATGATTATTGGGAGGATGACAATGTCAACATCATGCAGCTTGCGCGCGGCATCTCCGATCATAGCGAAAGTCGTATTAGACACGTCATCCTGCTTTGACATAAACAGAGCCAGTGGTCGTGTGATGGAGGCGTGCTTCTTATAAGGATATGGTACTCTGCTCAGCGACTTTTGTATTATGCATATGAAAGCGTCCATTACATCGTCTGAGACCATCTCCTTCCCTTTAAGCAGCGTGAATAGTCTGGCCCGTGTGGTGCTGAGAGAATCATTCATCCACACGACAGTCCTGCGTTTAAATGGTAACCAATATTATTAAATGACATTGTAAATATTTAAACTATATCGCAAATATTTAAACAATATTATACAAATTTAAACGGTAAGTATATAAATTAAATGTTAACATACAAATTTAAACAATAACATAAAAACTTCAAACTTACTTGTCCATAAAGCAGTTGAGGAAGATCCTTATCAACTCCTGCTCGAATTTGTTGAGGCGCGATTGCCCAACGTATTTTTTCTTCTTCGGAATAAAGTCTTTCCGAACTTTTTCATATTGTTGGTTGGCAAGGATCATATCTCTCCTTGCTTGTTCGGTGGCGTTCCCTTGTCCCTCATCAACAGTTGTTTTGGGATCATCATGTGACACTATTGTTGACGGTTGTCAGTGTTCAGCACCAGCAGCATCATCCTTCGATGCGGGCACGACGACAAGATCAGCCAGAGACATATCCTTACATGCTTCTTGTTATTGTGGGATTGTGTCTGCCTTCGATGCGGCACTATCGGCCGCTAGTTCCACCATCGCCATGATTTCGTCAACAACAGAGTCAACAATCTTCTCAGCCGCGCCCACGGCAACAACATCAACGGGAGACACACCCCTAGCTGGTTCCACCGTGACGGGGATAGTGTCCACCTTCGATGTCGCACAGCTGGCCGCCGGTTCCACCGTGACGGCGATTTCGTTGATAATAGAGTCAACGATCTTATCAACCGCGGCAATGACAACATCATCTACGATCTTCTCCACCGTGACGGCCATGTCATCAAAGACGACCGACTCAATAACAACATCAGCCGCCAATGGTGCTGCTGTTGTTTCATCGTCAGCCGGTGATGGAGATAGAGGCATTATTGTTTTCCACTTTTTTGTAAGTCTTTTCAACTGTGGTCGTCTTGGAATGACCATCCCGATGCAGTCATCGTCGTCAAATTGTGACTGTCCTTCCAATGCCTCAACCCGAGCGACAAGCCGAGGGAACTCGGTCATCAATATCTGGCACGCCTGTAGAAGAGTTGCAGTGACATCGTCGCCTAGTACCGTCGGGGGCCTGCCAAGGTCGTGGGGTGAGGCAATCGGGGGGACTGTCATTGTCGTGGTCGAGGGGGTGTTGCAATCGGGCGGGGTAGGGAAGGGCTTCTCCGGCGTTGAGGAATGAGTGCGCGCGTTGGGCTGGAAGTAGGAGAACGACGTCGAGCGTGCACGAAAGAGGTTGGCCTCTCATCTTGCCTTCGATTAAGTAGTTCCGGAGCAATAGCATCCACCCGGCGGTTACCCCGAACAAATATAACTTCATCAGCATTCGCCGGGACCAGCTCAGGAAACTAACATATGTAAACCAAACAATCTCAGCGAAATCATTCAGTTTAAACAATAACAAATATATTTAAACATTTAACTTATATATTTAAACGTTATCGCATATTTTTAAACGGAAAACAAAATGTTTAAACTCCCAAGAATATTTTTAAACGGAAAATAAACACTGTTAAACGCTAAATACTATATGTAAACATTAATTGCTGCTGTTAAACACATTGTTCATGATTTATTACCTCTTTTCCTTGGAGAGATGACAAACTGGTTTCTATCGTTGCTTGCTTCCGGTAACTACTTTCGCCGTAGCACAGCATCCTTGGGGTCTTGCCAAAATGGACTTTCTTTCTGGTTCCGGTCAGCTCGTAAAACCAGATGTTCAGCGCGACCAAGCAACCCTTAATATACCCTGTATTGGTCTTCTTCCACGCGCATCTAGCTTGCACTCGAGCGGCCGCTTGTGGAATGTCCTCTATAAGCCACTTGTGCGTCGCCTGCGCCCATACGTATCGCCCCATGCCAGGTAGATCATCGACATAATCAACGATCTAGTTCGGAACCGAGCATGAGATATTTGGAAAGAGGATTGTACCCATGAGGTACACCATCAGGAGTTTGGCAAAATTTTCTTCTTCTCTCCTCTGTCCAACAAGTTGCTCAAGAGTGCTCTTGATGGAGTCTCTGTGTCTCTCGTAGGTTTTTGATAAATACCTCTCCTCGAAAGCTGAGCGTGTTTTCTTCTTCTGAAACACGACTGCGTCTCCATCGCAACGCATACCAAGAACAAGGGCCACATCTTCAGGCCTGAAACTCAGCAGGCTTTCCCCGATCCTGATTTTATTGGTGCGGCCATCATACCTTTGCAATAGAGAATCAAGAAGGGCCCTCTCTTGGAATACAGCTTCCAGCTCAGTAAATGCTACAAACGGTGTCCTTCGGATGGTGTCCCAGTGTCGAGGGGTCATGTGAACTTTCAATTCAGCCAAGGTCTCCACTAGCGGTATCAAGTAGCATCGTCCATTAACTAGGTTGACCGCCATAATCACAAGCCTGCGACAATAACAACATATTCAGCAGTATTCACAAATTTTTAAGCTGAAATATAAGGTTTTAAACGGTAACCTCTCAATTCTTAAACAGAGATATCACTTGTTAAACAGAGACCTAGTTTATTAAACAGAGACAACAATACTTAAACAGAGACAACAATATTTAAACGGTAACCTCTCATTTTTTAAATGTAAACCTCATTTGTAAAACTGCAACCATATCAAATGAAAGGGGAAATGTATATTATAAACATTACACAAATCATAACAATCGAAAAACTATTTCGATCGTGTACACAGACGAAAATGTAAAACAAAACAAAACCCTAGCCGAGAAATCTCTTTGCAGACTAACAAAACCCCAGCCGAGAAATCCCCCTGCAGACTTCAATATCTTCCAATAAAAACAAAACCACAAAACAAAACCGAAAAATCTTTCTTTGTAACAGAATAGTTAACATAAAACCATAATCAATACTTTAGATTGCAAACTGATGAAATGCCGAATACTTGCGCCGGACTTCTCCTTCAAGACATCAGTGGAAAGGGAAAAGCTGAAATTACAGAGGATGTGCCGGTAGAGACAACTTCGGAAAGGGAAAAGCTGAGTTGAGAATAAAGAAGTATACAGCTCCAGTAAAGTCGTCTCTTGGGGTTACCCTAAGAAAAACCCCCCACTTCCTCTCAAACCGCCGAAATGGTTGCAGTGCCACGACTTCCCATGCAAGGGCAATTTCGTCCATAAAATTTTAAAATAACTCCGTTAACCACCGTTACATGGGTTAGGGGTTTGGAAAGCATTGAGTTTAAAAGGAAGGAGTTTTTAGGGTTTTTTAAATTAAGGAGGTGTTTTTGGCAATATTGCAAATTTAGGGGTTTTTTTGGTAATTTCCACTATATTTTATATTAAGGAAAAAAAAGAAAGAATACATTTTTCAACATTTCATAATTAATAAAATGAGATCAATATTAGTTAGAAATACCTACTTTGTGCATGGTTTGGTAGGAAAATTTTAATACAATCTTGTTTGGATAATAATCACTAATTATAATTTCATGGAATATATAGACAATGAAAACTATTTCCGTCATATTGCTTCAAGTCATCAAAATGAATATTTTTGTTATCCATGTGCCATAAGAATATGTGGTATTTTTCAATATTACAAGCAGATTATTTATAAAATAATAAAATTTAAAACATCAATTCATACTTATTCATTTTAGTCTCTTTGTTCTAATTAAGTACATATCTACACACATAACATTTAGATAAAGAGATCAATTTGGATCATTCATATGATGGGCTTCCACATAAGCATATCTCAAGAAGCATGAAGAAAATGCATGAATTTCATTAAATATTTTTTTATATGACGCACATAAATTTAAAAAAAAAAGAAAAAGATCCGAGTTCCAGGCTCTCCGAACCGCCAGATTTTGCTATTGAGCTAGACTTACCTCCTTTCCCGGCGCCTCTCTAGTTTCTGATGCTTCTCTTTGCTTCGGTCCCTTGCTTCCAGTCTCTTGGATGTTTGGCTGTCACTGATTTTTTTTCTTTTGTTCCGCTTTCTGTCTGTTTTAGTTTTTTTTTGCCAGGTTCTCCCATACTCATCTCTGGTGACCGGCTTTTGTTCTGTTGGTGTTTTTTTGTTGCGGTCTTTGTATTTTATTTTTTTTACAATAAATTTGTGATTTATCCAATTTTTCAAATAAATAAATAAATAAAAGGGTTTATTAGCAAAGCTCATGGAACTATCTTTGAATGAGTCTTCATTTGTTAGAACATGACTGTCTTCTTTTTTTCTTCGTTTATTCCTCTTCGTTTATTAATACAACACATCACTTTCTCACACAACTTTTCTATGTTACGCTCCAAATTCCACAAGATCATTAACCCTACCACCTTGCAAGTTGCCTTGATATTTAATAATTTTTTTGAATTGAAAAGTCTAGAAAATATAAAGAAAAATAGTTTATGTTCCCATTTTATTTTTTAAATTTAATACAATAAAATCAACTTTAATTCTGAACAGTTGAATGAGATAATTAGCGCTATAATTAATGATGAAAAAGATTGATTGATATTCCACAAGATCACATCTAAATATTAGTTTTAAATATCTTTTTTATTTTCACCAAAAAAAAAAATTGTGCAGTTGACACAATTAATGTGTAGAAGGAAATTCCAAACAATGTCCGCAAGTTTTCCAAAGTAATACCATGAGAGATCATAAAACAATAATAAATTTATGTTTGAAAATTCCATCATATTTTATCATTTGAGAGCTAATGAATTTATTTATTTATTTTTAGGTGGAGCGAGAACAAGTCATATGCTATAAGCATGGATTTATTATCTCAACACATATGTGCTTTCATCCGGTGTAAATTAAGATTAGAACTTATCTTTTAGGGGCCGTTTGGTTCGTGGTAATGACATATTACCACGTAACGAGATTACCATGGTAATATGAGTGGGAATGTTATATGGATGGTAATATTACGGTAATTTAATATAACCATGTTTGGTTGGGAACTCTTATTACTTTGGTTTTCATGGTAATCAATTTGTTAAAATATAAAAAGTTATAAGATTACCACGGTAATCCAAGATAGACACTAAATTTGGTGGTAATAGGATTACCACTTTCTTGGTAATATTGATAATGTGATATTACCATACAGATTACCACTGATACAATGCCAAACGTGGTAATACTTTTAGATTACCACGTAACACATGGTAATCTTTCTACATTACCGCGAACCAAACGGCCCCTTAAGTAAATGCACCAATATTTTACATATAAAATCCGATACTAATAAATATAAAGATTATTAGCGATGAATTTATTTTTAATATAAAAATTTTGAGAAAATAATAAATAGTTTTTTTCACCTTATATATTATCAAATTTTTTTTTAAGCTAAATTGTCTTCAAAAGTCCATACAACCAACATATCTAAAGTTAAATGGTTTTTGAAAAATCATTAACCTCTAGTCTAAAGCTAAACAGTTTTTATAATGCCCTTTTGCTTAAAAGAAAAAATCTATCTATTGATTACGCAAATATAGCATCATTTTCACAAAACTTTGGTCTTATAACAAAAATAAATTATTAAAAAATCCCAAATAATAATAAAAAAAGGGTCAAATCAACTAAACCACTCCGACCAGGCAACATTGCCCTGACCGGCAAGATCAGCCCGGCCCGGCCCGGATGAACCCGTTGACTGACTTGGGTGTGTTCAAGTCTTCAAGATTTGTGCGTCGCCACTCCCCAACAAAAGTTTCCCGGGAAAAAAACATTCAAAATGTGGGACCCACATCTTCCTATCCAATCACATAGTGACAAGTGAGCACAAATTTATGAATAAAAAAAAAATCACTTTCTTTCTTTCTTCCAATCCATACTTTTCTATATCATGTACAAAAGAGCTATCTCAATCGCATCTAACACCCCACAATTTTATGAAATTGTTTTCTAAAATATTCTTTCTCTAGTATTATTAACTATATTTAAGTGGGTGTGTCCATGTGAATAATTGCTTTTTATAGGGTTATAAATGCAAAAAGAAAAAAATAGTCCAATTTGAAGCCTTTTTATATATGATCCTGGAGTAGAAAGTAGTTTCAAAAACCTCATCTTTGCTCCTCTGTTTAGAGCTTTGCTCTTCTTCTTGAGGTTAAGGCAATGCTGGGAATGAGTTCTTTCTTCTCCTTTCTCATTGCATTCCTTCTCTTTCTCTCCCTGGTCACTGCTCAGCTAGCAAAGCCATCATCTTGGCAGACCTTGAGTGGTATTCCTCTTTCTCTTGCTTTCAATTTTTGGGTCTTTTATGGAGTTTTGTTGGTATTCATCTGAGTTGTTTCACACTTGAGGAGAAGTTGTCTTTTTTTGGTTTGATCACTCATGAGTCTTTTGAAGGTTTTGTATGGAATGGTTGTAGGGATTTGTTTGATTTTGTTGCTAGGAGAATTTTGTATTATTTATGCTTGTGTTTTTATTGTTGTGATGGTAGAAAGATTGGATTAGTTTGTTCATATTGCTACTGTCTTTATTGGATATATTAAGAGTGATTTTGTTTGTGTTAAGCTTTTGTTCTTTTTTAGATGTGATTACTCAGCATGTTGGTGATTTCTGATGGAAATTTTGTTAACTTTAAGAGATTTGTTATGATATTGGATTAGTTTGCTCATATTGCCAAGTTTGTGAGATTAAGAATAGTTTCGCTTTGAGGAAAGCTCTGTGTGTGTGTATGGTTGATAAGTATGACTGGATTTTGATAGAATAGTTGCATTTGTAGACATTTGTTTTGAGATTGGTGAAAGACCGACTATTCTGTTCATATTGCTAGTTTTCCTTCTGGAGAAAATTAGTTATAGGAATTTGTTTGGAGATTGTAGAGAGATTGGATTATTCTGCTCATATTGCTAACTTTCTCCAATTAAGTAGTTATTTTTTTTTTTAAAAAAAAAGTTCCTGCTTTTGATTGGATTCTGCAAATTTCAGTCATGAATTTCTTACCTTAAAAAGCAATCATACTCAGATTTTGCTTTCAGTTCTGTCAAATTTTTTTTTTTCTAAAGTCCATTTGGACGATCATTTGTTGTTCCAATTTCAGGTTCTGCCCCGTTAGTAGTTGCCAAGGGGGGATTCTCAGGGATCTTTCCAGACTCTAGTTCAGCAGCTTATGAATTAGCAATGATGAGCAGTAAAACTGATACAATTCTATGGTGTGATGTACGATTAACAAAGGATGGCTTTGGAATCTGTCTTCCTGATATCAAGTTAGACAATTGTACCAACATTGCTTATGTATTTCCTAATGGGAAAAATAAATACATCATTAATGGTGTCCTCACAAAAGGATGGTTTTCAGTGGACTATGCTTTGAAAGATCTGGCAAATGTCGGCTGTAAGTTCTTCAATTTATCCTACAAACCGAAATTTTCTGTTTCATACTTCGAAAATGCTGACTACTCCAAATTTAAGTTCTTGTTGATGAATTATGACCTATATATTGACAACACCTTGCTCATGCAAGCAGTAGTTCAGGCAATTTATTCTCGAACCGAGAAATTTGATTTGGCCTATGGAATCTTTGGTGTTGAAGATGTAGTAGCTCTTAAGCCACCAGGACTATGGTTAAATATACAGGTCCCTATTCTTAGACTCTTTTCAGTATCACATTTCTAAATCAAATTCTATCACAACATGATATTTGTTTTCTCAATTACAATGCAGCATGATGCATTCTACAGTCAACACCTTTTGAACATGACAAGGTATATACTTTCAGTATCAAAAAATGTTACTGTAAATTATGTCTCATCACCAGAAGTTGATTTCCTCCGCAATCTAGTGAGAGAATTTAGGGGAACCAAGACGAAACTTGTGTTTCGATTTCTCGAGTATGATGATACTGAACCTACCATGAACCAAAAATATAGTTCTTTATTGAAAAATCTTACCTTTATCAAGACATTTGCTTCCGGAATTCTTGTGCCCAAGGAATACATTTGGAATGCAACAAATGAACCATATCTACTACCTCACACCTCTGTTGTCACAGACGCACATAAAGTAGGACTTGAAGTATTTGCTTCAGGCTTCCATAATGATGCAATTATTCCCTTCAATTATACCTATGATCCTTTAGCCGAATACCTTAACTATGTGGATAATGGTGACTTCTCAGTCGATGGTGTGCTTACCGACCATCCTATAACCTCATCGGAGGCCATAGGTAATTTGCACCATATGATACATTTTCAACAATCCTTGATGGTTGTTCAGAGTGTTGATAACTAGTAATATATTTGCAGATTGCTATTCTCATATGGACAAGAATAATAACTCTGATCTCGGTATGCAGATAATTTAGTATTCTTCTTTTGTCCTACTCCTTATAATGTCAATGACTTGTAATTTGTCAACCTAATTCATTTTGTTATATCATCGGTTGATGTTTCAGGAAAGCCGACTATTATCTCCTACAATGGAGCTAGTAGTGACTACCCAGACTGCACAGATCTTGCTTACAATCAAGCAGTTCTAGATGGTGCTGATTTTATTGACTGTCCTGTTCAAATGACAAAAGATGGAGTTCCTATATGCATGAGTTCAATAGACCTTATTCAAGTTACTACAGTAACAACATCGGCTTTTAGAGCGCGTATTTCTACATTACCTGAACTTCAGGCAGCTACTGGAATTTTTGTCTTCAATTTCACATGGGAAGAAATTCACAATTTGAAACGTAAGCCTAATTTTCTTTTGAATTTGCTTCAAATTACTTTGAAAAAACTGAATAATCCCATTAATCTAACATTTACTCTCAACTCTACATTTTATTTCAAGTCATGAATGCCTTCAAAATTTTTGCCTGCATTCTCTCGTATCTGTTTCAAAATGTTCTGCTGTTTTTGTGCTTTGTATTGAGATTTCCTTGTGAATTCATATCCTTGTACATTTTGCAAAAGCTCTAAGCCTGTACTTTTTTTAATGCAGCCGTTATATCAAGTCCAGAGATAAACTACGGCATGGTCAGAAACCCAAGATTTAAATACAGTGGGCAGTTCATGAAATTATTGGATTTTCTGGCATTTGCGAAAGACAAGGCCTTATCTGGAGTCACTATTAAAATAAACGTGAGAATTCTCAAACTCTACCACTGTTTACATTTCAAATTAGAAGGGAATAATACCAACCAAATTCAAGCATAAAGATGAACTCACTGAAAACCATTAATGTGCTACCTAAATGTGAACACAATTTTCCATGATCAATTAAATAGTGTGTTTCCTTTACACTTGTGCAGAATGCTGCTTTCCTTGTGGAGAAGTTGGGCTTTGATGTAGTCAATGAAGTCATCAACGCTCTAAACAGTACAGGCTACAACAACCTCTCTACTCAGCAAGTTATGATCCAATCAAACAGCAGTTCAGTCCTGATGAAGTTCAAGCAGCAAACCAAGTACAATCTCAGCTACGTGGTCCACGAATCCATTAGCAATGCCGATAACTCCTCCATTGCAGACATCGCAAACTTTGCTCACTCTGTGGCCATTGACAAGAAATCTATATTCCTCGAAAACTATAACTACATTATTGACCAGACACAGGTTGTGAAAAGATTGAAGTCTGCTGGTCTTGCGGTGTACGTATATGTTCTCCAGAACGAGTTTGTAACACATTTCTGGGATTTCTTCATGGACCCATATGTGGAGATCAATTCATATGTTAATATATCAGGAGTTGATGGCATTATCACCGATTCCCCGCGAACAACTAAGACATATAGAAGTACGTATCATGTTAATCTTTTCTTCAGTAATGCTTACTTGTGCCATATTTCTGAATCATTCTGTGTGGGCGAAACAGGAAATACTTGTGCAAAATCTGGTGGGTTTCCAAATTATATGGAAGCTTTAGGAGTTGGCACATTATGGACACTTATTCCCCCTGTTGTTCTGCCGCCGGCTGTTGCTCCATTTCCGGTCTTGGATGCCGCTGATGTTTTGGAGTCACCTCTGCCTTCAGTAAAAGGTGCAAAAACAGGGCCATCCACTTCTCCATCTCCTCCAACTGCACCAGCTCCAAGTAGTTCAAATGTCCACCTAAACTCTGTTGCTTTAATCTCTCTCTCTGTAATAATGATGAAATTGACGTTGTGGTGAATTTTAGTTATTGTACTGATAGTTCTAGGTTTTCCCCCTTGATGTTATAGTTTGCTCTTGTGCGCCAATCTATATATGTTTTGCATATATGTTGAGATCAAAACTTTGTAATTGTAATATAGTTCAATATTTTTTTGATTTTACATAGCAAAGGTTAATTAATTTATCTCTTAATAAATTTTTAAAACTAGATGAACAAAGATTTATCAAAAGAGAAGAAACAATTGTATACCATCATTAAATTATATAGCGAACCGATAAGATTGAGTATGGAAAAATGCCACATATTCCACCAATGGTGAAGATGAGGATGAAATGGAGGTAAATCATTGACAAGGTAGAGTGGCACTTGTGATAAATCGTCAGGCAGTAGATCATTTGTCGGGTTAATATTAGTGGGGTAAGAGAAGCTAACTCTTTAACCGGATCTAATATTATGTGTAATCTCTCAATACTCATTAAACAAATACAAGAACTCAAAGCTACTCTTGATAGGCACGACGGGGTCATCCAACTTGAGCCTTTTTAAGTTTAGGACTACAAATATTCAAAGAAGATTATATGATTAATTTGATAGGGATGATATCGGCTAGAGGCAACAACAATTAGATATATACTCTAGAAGATATATATACCCGAGTTAGAATATCCCATATAGTCCAAAAGTGAGCTGTTAGATTTAGTCTCCAAGCGGACCACATCATAACTAACGTAATGGGAAACTAGAGGAGATGGAATATGTATCTGAAGTAGTTTTATAATTAGGTAGCAAAAGGGCAACCAAATACAAGATGGATAACCATTTCTTTGACCACCGACAAAGTACATATATAGTTACAGCCATTATATTACAACCCTTCTTCACAAGATTCTCAAGCATGAGGATCTTGTTGTCCTACACAAGCTGGTTAAAAATGTTAACTTTATCAATGCAAGGTAAGGTCTTTGCCAAATAATCAAACCTAAAAGGTACATGAGTCCACTGTCATTAAAAAAAATAATAATAAAACAATGTACCAAAAAGACCCTGCTGCACTCAAGTTTCTAAGTATTGCAATCTTGCCCATAAACAAAAAGATTCGGAAAACTAACATGAATATCCACAAGCACTATAAAATCAACAAGGATGTCTTAACTGGAAACCATTAGTTGTAGAGATCACCGGGAGGTATTGCTATTGAGCCACTAATTATAGCATCTTTAATTATTATACTATCCTAGAGTTTAATGCATATGTCATCTCATTAATTCATTAAACTCTTACCCATTAAACTATCTCATATAATAATTATACCATAATATATCACCTACAATCATTTCATTCATCATTTTAACTATTTATATTAAATATTTCATTAAAACATATTTATTTAAAAAAAATTAAATATTATTAATGAAATAATTAAATAATATATTAAAAATACATATATAAAATAATAAAAATATATGAATAATAATAAATTATTATATTATTATTAAAAAATTAATAATATTAAAAAATAATTTAATTTGTGGATGATAAAAAATAAAAAACAATTTATCAAATTGATGAATAAATAAAGAAATAATTTAAGATAAATTAAGAATATTAAAAATATTACGTAATTAAAGTCATTATTGAAGAAAATAAATATGCTTTTGTTGTATTTTGTTAATTAGCATGAGAACATCTATCAAAATTTTCAGGGTCACTGGTAGGAATCGGAAGGCCACTTGTTTCTGTGTTGAGTTGTTGACTTGCCATGGTCAGATTGAAAAAACTCTGTCCCTAAAATATAGGATAACTGTATGAAAAGCTTGGTTGATTTTGGACGTTTGGATAAAAGTGTAAAAAATTTTGTGAGTTTGGATAATTTTGTGAATTTTGATGATATTAAAAGTTTTGCATATTTGGTAAAAAGAAATAATATGGAAAACTTTGAAAATTATTTGAGAAATTTGGAGTTTGGGAAGATGGATGAGTATTTTTATCCATAATAGGTAGAAAATTTAAAGATGAAGATGTGGAGAAGAATATAGGTTTTGTTTGAGAATGTGGATGTATCTATAGTGATGAAAAGTTTAAAGAAATTTAACTATTCGATGGATGCAGCCATTAAAACCTTTAAATATTTTTTTAAAAAAAATCTTTAATTAAAAAGTGGAGCATACCTATTACATTTAAATTTAAAAAAATTAATTTAAAAAAGTAAGTGGATCCTACCAATTAAACGGTTGGTGGTCACTAAGTTCTCAGTGGCCATAGACATTCTCTAATGGGAGGAGAATTTGTTGAGCGCTCAATGTCCACTCAACAAATTCCCATAAGAGCTGCTCTTATACCAGGTAGAGATATGTCCCCCATTCCCAATAACGGGTAAGATACAATTGGGAAAGACTGTCAACAAGTAAGTATCCTAGACCAAAAGAAGGATTATCTTCTTGGAGGAAGATGGTAAACTGGATAACTAACAATTATTAATAAGGGTAAACCACACAAATAGTCACTAAACTATTGGGGTATTCTTGTTTTGATCATTGAACTTTAAAAAATTCTATTTAGGTCACTAAA
Organism: Dioscorea cayenensis subsp. rotundata; assembly: GCF_009730915.1. Lineage (NCBI taxonomy): Eukaryota > Viridiplantae > Streptophyta > Magnoliopsida > Dioscoreales > Dioscoreaceae > Dioscorea > Dioscorea cayenensis. Next base: position 8,475,382 of record NC_052478.1, read on the forward strand.
CTTTAGTTTTGCTTCCAATAAAGTCACTAGGGAGATCGCCGTTAATGGCGTCTTGACGTGGCAAGCGATGTCACATGCTTTTTGTCACATCACTAAAGTTCAGTGACCTAAGTAGAATTTTTTAAAGTTCAGTGACCAAAATAGATATAATTCTATAATTTAGTGACTATTTGTGTGGTTTATCCTTGATTTTTTTCCCAGGTTTTTGTTGTAACTGTAGATTCAATTTTTCTTGTAAAGATGTATTTATAAATGTATGGAACAATATATGCATTCAATAAATCAACTATTGAATGTTCCAAAATGACATTCACAAAACACAATTATACAAACCGAGTTTTGGTGAAATAGTTACTTGTATTGATAACTAAACATAATTATATTCAAATCCCAAGTTGATGCACAAAATTGGCAGACATGCCTGGCATCTAACAACTTGACAAAAACCCTGGTTCATATGTAATGGTCTGTTAAAGCCAAACAAAAAAGAGAAAAAACACTTGACATGTCTACTTTCAAAAACTAAGCCTACTGAAGACTTCCACAACATGTGCAACCTCCCCAATAACAATCCTTCTGTTAATGTGCACCCTTGGAGAGTTGTTTCTTAGTATTTCTATCATATTGAGACACTTTCCTTTTTCTTTGGGTCATATTTCTAACTTGTGGCAAGTCCCTTATATACCTAGAAGGCACTTGTCTCCCTTGTTATTGCCTACATGCATTTTCAAAACCAGTTCCAGATACAAAACTTTATTGTGTGTTTGTAGCTTAAAGAAGAACCCTATACAGCAATTCAAAATAGCATGAACCATCATAGCAGAAAAACATTGTGTTTATAACCTGAGCAAGATGAAAACATTTATCTTGATTTTCAACAAAGAAGAAACAAGGTGTTCTACTAAAAATTGGTCTAACTACTCTTGAGCCAACCTCAAAAAATAGTCACTAAACTATAGAGTTATTCCTATTTTGGACACTGAACTTTAAGAAATTCTATTTAGGTCACTGAACTTTAGTGACGTGGCAAAAAAGTATGTGACATGGCATGCCATGTCAAGACGTCGTTAACAACATTCTCCCTAGTGATTTGATTGGAAGCAAAACTAAAGTTTAGTGACTGAAATAGAATTTTTTAAAGTTCAATGACCAAAATAGGAATAACCATATAGTTTAGTGACTATTTGTGTAGTTTACCCTATTAATAATGTTCCCCAAACCTTATCTTCTACCATCATTTGCTAGTAAAATGTTATGATAAACTTAGCCCCCTCCCCCACCCCCCGCCCTCCCCAAACCACCACTTGAATTTGTATAATTGGCGACATATGATAAGGTGATACCTCTTTATGGATGAAATTTGATCCGAACCAGAGGAAGTCCTACGAATCTTATTAATTGACTAAATGAACTAGTCGGGTAACTTAATCACTAACATCCAATATGTTAGAATTGAGAATTATGTGGAATTAAGGAGGATGTGTCTCTTTTCTAAGGACTTTTTATTTTTAAGGAGATATCCTAGAATATATGAATAGAATAAGTTTCATTCAGCCTTGACTGCTAGGGCGTTTGGTAGAGATTGGTACCTTTAGATAAGTGAGAAAAAGGGAAACCTATAGAACAGTATAGGATCAATGCCAAAGTCGGGTTGGGGTAATGATCAAATTGGGAAAAGAAAAGACAATTTTATTAAAATGTATGAGAAAACTGAAAACCTTCAATATATATATATATATATATATATATAAGATGAGTTTAGGAGTTTGATTATCCTAAAGTCTATATTTTCCACCTGAGAGAATGATGAGGTCATCCAAATATTGAGGGTGATACATTTTGTGCTACTATTCCAGGCCCTATGTTCACCTTAATTGAGTACATGATTAAACATAGCATTGAGGGAGTTAGCATCCAATGTGAGCAGAAAAGGAGGATGTGGATCACTCTATCTTAGTCCTTATTGGTAAAGAATATACCCATGTGGAAGTCCATATACAAGGATGATTTTTTGACAAGAGGAACAGACAGCTCGAAGGCCCTGCTAAACCGTCAGAGATGTGCACAAGCCTCGGTGGAGCAAGTGGGGGCAGGGCCCATGCACACATGGGTGATGAGACCATCCGCACATAACCACCGCTCACATCTCCCAGAAATGTGCCCTCAGCCTATAATCGAACTCTCACCACTCGGTGAAGAGCTCTATTGGCGATCCGTATACCAATAGACCATTTGGTCGTTGGCCATGTACAAGGATAATTGCCTTGGAAGTAAATAATATAGATCTAATCATTTGATATAGCGGGACCCAAAGCTCGAGCTATGAGGGAGTCAAGTAAAAAATCCTAATCAACCATGTTCAAGTCCTTGGCAAAGTCTATTTTGAGTATGTTACAAGGGATTTTATGTTTTTAAAAGCTAAATATGGACTCTTTGATAATGACAATATTGTCAATGATACATCTATCTTAGATGAAGATCAATGAGATGCCAAGATTATGGAAGGACATGATTTGAAGTTATGAGATGATAAGGCTAATGGGGTGGAAGTCCAATTTATTGCTAAGGGATTTTACTTTTGATATGAGGGCGATGTTAACCCAATTGATATGCTCGAAGATGATGTGATCGTTACATAAGTTAGTAAGAAGCTTGAGGATGTCACCTTGGATAATAGTTGAGTTGTTTTAGTAAAAAAAGGATGGGGAAAGCATTAGATGTAGGAGCCTTGTCTACCCAAGCTCAATTGTCACTCTTTTGATTTGGCCATCTTCCCTAATCCAGTCATTATTATGGGAAATGCGGTGGGATATAATTACAATTTCAGAGACTATTCATCACTAAATAAAAGATGGGATTGTTGTTTTCGGTAGATCTCTTCTTATTGCAAGGTAGAACCGAGGTCTAAATGCATAGCAGAGTCCTTTGCAAGTTCATTCATCAAGAGAGACCTAGTCTCACTACATATGTCTAGGATCTCCAGTTCCAAAAGAATAGCCTTTCCATAAGTTTGTGGATCCAAATTTCTTCTTAACCCACATTTTAAGTTTGGCCTTTTGATGCAATAACTTTTTAGCAAATATGTACGAGCCACATCCCACCAAAGTTGGTTATCCGACTAGTCACTAATCAATTCCTCTAAGCTCTCGACTGAATAGTAAGACTTGTAGAAGTTGAAAGTGTGGAGTCAAAAATTATGTTCACTAGAATGAAGATATATGGAAATGTGATCAGATCTAAATCTTGGAAGGCTAGACTAGTTACTCCTATAATAAGGAGTACTAGGCATGTGACATAGGTTATATTGATCATACCTTTATGTTTGCTTTTATGTATATACTCTCTTATTAGAGACAAAGAGATAGATAAATAATTATGTGACTTTTGCAAGGATGTGCATGCAAAAAGATGATCCATGTATACATTTATGTCATTCTTTCTCTCTCCTAATCACTCCCTCCCTCTCTAAAAAAAAAATTTGGGGCTTTATGACTTATAATGTTAACCTTTAAAGGTTTAGAGTTTTTCACGGTGCTTAGGTTCAAAGGGAAAGTAAGAAAAAAATAGAAAGAAAGAAAAGGTTGAATTTTGTTTCGATAGCCAAATTTTAATAAGAGAGAAAATGAAATGTGGTTTGATAAACCTTATTTGGTTAATTAGGGAATGGAAAATAAATGATATATAATAATATAATTTACTTATTCTAACTTTGTTATTAAATAAAAATATTACTCCCTCCGTTTCTAAATACATGTCGTTTTAAAAAAAAAATTATTCCAAAATAGTTGTTCTTTTACAATATCAAGGCAATATTTATTTTTTTTCCCAATTTTCCCCATCTTCAATTTCCTAAGTTATATAAATAAAGAGAGTAATATTTATAGTCCTTAAAAAAATACATAGTTTCAAGAGAGGGATAGGTCAGTAATTTGGTTGTTTTTTATGTTAAAATTTAGATAATTTAATGCTATCCTTAATTCTTATGTGCAATATCCTTAAACGACATGTAATTATGAATAGAGGGAGTACTTAATAACAAAAATATACAAAAATTAAAGTATAAAAAAAGAAATGTAGTAATATAACAATGTTTTGGGTAATATCGGCATGCGATCTACATTGATAACTAGGGAATAAGATCAACACCTCATGATCAAACAAACTATTGCAAGATATGAAATTTGATTACGAAGATCAAATCTAATGTGGAGGATGAGATGTAAGAATCTTTTGGACAAGATTAGTAACATTAATTAATCTGCAAGACTGGATAAAAAAATTTAGATTGAAAAAAGTGATATTTGTAATTAATTAAAAAATAAAGATTACTATGGTTTTCTTTTTAATTATAAAAATTATAAAATTTTTTAAAGGTTGTTTCTTTGAGTACCATCCCAATTCCCAAATTGAGGGTGTAAAAAAAAAATAGTTTAAAAAAAAAAAAATTCCTCTTTGTAAATTAAAAAGATTTATCCAAACAATCATAGGTTCAGCCTAGCTCTGTTTTTTTAGGATATATATAGTTTTTTTAGGGTTTTGGGTTTGGTTCTTTATGAGATTTAGGAAAAAAAATATTTGGAAAATTATATGAAGTTTGAGAAGACTTCTTTAAAATTTAATTAAATGGATAAAACTCGGATCATTCGAAGCTCTGAAGGCACTGTCCATGGCTTCCACAACGCTCATGGCAGCTCGGCCAACGCCTCCATCCTCTCCTTCGCTGCTTCAAATGAAGCAACGAGATGCTGTATACGTTGTAGCGGTGCCTCTGCGCGCTGCCAATGGCCCGCCCCAGATGCTCGTCTCCGCAGCCTACTCTCTCGCCCTCTGGGATGCGCAACACTTCATGGTCGCCATCAAACCAGATCCATCTCTTGCCCAGGTATAAATCTCTTTCCTTAGGTATCCTTTCTTTTTCTTTTTTCTTTTTTTTTTTTTTTGTTTCAATTTTGCTCAATTATTGAGTTTTTGGAGTGATTTGTTTCAAATTGCAAGCTTTTGCTTCATTGTGGTTCGTTTATAATTCTCTTTTTTTGTGTTTTCAATTCAATTTGCAAGCTTTTGAATGTTCTGTTGTGGTTTCATTCTGATACTTTTTGTCATTGTTCCATTTTTCTGAATTATTTTGTGTCACGTTGCAAGCTTTTGAATGTTTCGTTGCAGCTTCATTAGTGATTGATCCCATCCCTGGTCTGAATCTATCTACATATAATCCTCTCAAATGTGCTCAATTTCGCATTTTTGCTGGACCTGTTTGTATCTAGTTGCAAGCTTTTCTTTTTTTGTTTTGTTGCAGCTTCATAGTGATTTATCTCAGTTCTTGATCTGAATCTATCCCTATTTAATCCTATTTTTTTGTTTTAAACTGCGCTTAATTATCCATTTTGTTGCATTTGTTTGCATCAAAATGCAAGCATTTGAATGTTTTGTTGCAGTTCTTAGGTTCAACTCTTTGTTCATTTACAAATCCTTTGTTTTCCTTCATGTTCAATTATTGAATTTTTTGAAAATTTTCCTTTGCAGGATGCAAGCCCATTTTTTTTTTCATTGAGTATGTTTGTTAATAATGTGTGTTCGGGTAAGATCCATAGGTGTGGGGTTAGTTACATATGACATGTGTTCAATTAATGAGAATTATAAGATGAGAATTAAGAAGGGTTGTACATTCAACAGTGGGAGAACAAAAGGAGAGTTTTTCTTCCACGCAAAAGAGTTGTAATTCAAATGATCATTCTTGAACTTCAAGATTGAGACGTAAGGGTATTTTTTATCCATTCTTTTCTATAAAAACATTTAGAGTTTCTTTGATGTTCAATCCTTTTTAAAGAAGTTATCATTATGTCCTCAATCAATGCACTTGTGGTCTAGAGTAGACTTTTAACACTTTTCCTTTGCAGGCTTTTATTTTTGATTTTCAACCTAAAGATCCAGAGGGCTTCTATGCAGCATTTGCAGCTGCATTTCAGAGACCAATCCCAGGTAATAGATGTTATTTTATTAGTGTCAGCTTTCAGTTGAGATTGTTACAAATCTTGCTCGGATGCTTTTTCTGCATCTAATCTCTTTAACCTTTTTGAAGGACTCATACTGAAGAGGGCAATGAGGAGGCTGCCCAAAAGTAGGTGCTGGTTTGTTGGTTATGCTAGTTCTGATGGTGTAGATGTTGCTGACAAGTTCAGTGAAGATTGGCCTACGGATTTAATAGTTGGCAAGCATGATTGTCGCAATTACACCAATGGTATTGATTCTTTGTTCTTGACATTTTTATATGGTCTGTGTGTCTAGTATTGTGATGGATGAAGTTTTCTATGATTGAGTTCCTAACAAGTTCTATTTAAATATATGACCAAGCCCTCATTGATGTGTCTTTTCAGTGTTTGCTATAAAAAAAATGTATGCAATTAGAAAGCGGAACTTGACCTATATTGTGATTCTTATATATTTCTTTCCCAGTTTTTGGTTGGCTTTAATTTTGTGCTGGGATGTATTAGAGCGAGCTCTTTAATCATGTTAACTCTTTTCTAGCATGCCTTTTTTTATGCATCTGGGATGATGCTTGTTAATTTATATGGTTTATATTAGCATGCTATCACACATTTTTGTGCGCAAATATTACATTTCTAAGTCATGTTTGTAGAACTGGTAGAACATCTGACTGGAGAACAACGGGTGCTTGATCGATTAAGAGCAAGTTTGAGTATTTGACCCTCTGCTTCAACTTCGAAATAGTTTTCCCCTACCTTGACTCTTCTTGTGCTGAAGTTGATGTCAATCTAGTCACAAACTACTCAATGAAAAGGTATGTGTCTCTCTTTGCACTTTTGCTACTTTCTTTTCTTATACATGGTGTTAACTGTTTCATCGGTTTTCTTTTTTTAGTGTGTACGATATTGTAGGGGAGAAAGTGTGAAATATTGTATATGTATAGTGTATGTGCTTGATCTCATTCTCTCATTATCAATCTAGTTGTTGCTGGACCTGTAATTCTCAAGTTCAACGCAAAGATTCAATTTTCAAACCTCATCCAAGTCTCTATCGGTTTATTGGTTAACCAAACTGACTGGTTAACAGCCAATGCTTCCTTTACCTTCTGCACTTTGGAAAAGGCAAAGCGGTTTGTGTACAAGCATCTTCCTCTCAGATTAAGACTGGGCATGAAACATGATAGAAAGAAAGAATCGATCTGTTGCTTTATTTGTATTCACTGTTCATGTTCTCTTTGCACAAAGGTGGTCACTTACCTCTTTTTTTTCGTACTTTGGTTTATCAGGACATGGAAACCACTCACATGTCTGACGAGAATCCATGACGATCTCATGTTTTATCCGATGGAATTTGAACTCGAGGTGGTGATAAGTGTTTGCGTTTTTAAGTTTTTACACCAAGAATTATTGGAGCATCTTGTTCCAACTTGCATTATTATACTGAGCAGCTATGTCGTGGATCTATATCATATAGCCAAATAATCTTGATGGAATTTCGGTTTCCGCCTTCTATGACTTGAAATAAGGTTCCCTTGCAGATCTCATCTCTTATATTGAAAGAAGCAAGTTTATAAAGAATTTCCGATATCTATGTGCATAAAATGTATGTGGTGAATTATCATTGCTTGTGAACGAAGAAGAACCATTTTAAGGATGTGAATTATATTCTCGGTTATGTTCTTCGTTAATTTTTTTTGTTTGTATAAAACAGATGTATCGACTCTCATCGCTTAACCGGAATGAAGATAATATTATGCATTTTATTTTGCAGCGTGCATTGTGATTGTGTCGACTATGATAAAGTTATGAATGGCTTGAATTTGATCTTGATATCTGCTTATAAACAGGGTGAACTGGAATTCAAACCCGGCCAACCCGAAGCCCGGCTTTTCTATGACCGGGTTTCAGCCCGAGTTCAGGTGGCCCGGCCCTTAGACAAGGCAAAGTGCACACCATTCTTTTGCACCACAAAAGATCCAATCATTGGTTTTATCATTGTCATCTCCACAACGACCATGTGAACCTTCTGTTCATTGATGTTATGAGCTTCCAGCCCCCTGTCTTCAATTTCAATTCAACAGATAAAAATAAAAATAAAAATAAAAAATTAAAAAACAAACCAAAGAGAATTCCAAATCTCATGAACTTGATTAATTATAACTGTATGATCTCTATAGAAACCCAAGCAATTCATTGAGAACAAAGAGCAATACAAAACCAAAACCCTCCATGAATCCAATGATCAAAAGCTTTAATTTTTCCAATCCAAGCCATGAACACACACATCACAGCATGATCATAATCATAATCATCATCATCATCATCAACACTGTATCACTCTGCCACTCTTAATTTCTATCCTGAAACTAAACATAACTAAACATAAATAGCATATCTCATGCTATCACGTACCATAAGATAATCCATCTCCGAGGCCCTTGGAAGCTCACCGGCCGGCCAAACATCACCGGAGCCATCACCGGGCCGACAAACAAGATAAGATACCGCTTCAAGAGGAGCAAGCATCAACATAAAAAACCCGGAAAAAGGACTACCTCCTCGGCCGGTAACCGGGTTTCCTATTAGTCCATCACCATCAACTCTTCCTACCGAACTTTCATCGGCCACTCTCGCCGTCTTCTTAGTTAAGCTCAGTCTCCGTTTCACAGCAGCCAAGACACGCCTCATCTCCGAAGAACAACTAGAGCTTACCATGCAGTGATAGAATTCAGAACAAGGTTGGAAAATTAAGGAAAGAAGATGAAAGAAGCTTGAAGCCTTGCTTTAGGCAATGGTTCAATCACTAGCAAAGGCTTATAAAGGTGTGAAGTGGGGTCTGGTTCATCTAAAAGTCTATTCCATTGCCACCATGGGTTGGCATTATCTCCAAAGGAGAGCAAGTTGTGGAGGTGCCAATAAGATTGACTACTTTCTTACCCCCATTAATACTCTATCTAATACAAAATACACAAGAGAAGGACAAGGGTTGATGAGGTGAGAAACCATGGAATAGTTTGACCACTCTCCCACTTGGTTTTTCATTTTCATGCAATGCAGTAATTATTGTTATTTGTTAGTGTTGCATGGCTTTTAGGGTTAGGCAAGTTAGGTGGTGCAAATGCTTGCTTCCAAGTTAGGTTAAGGGTTTCTATCTTATATTTGCTTTTTGAGGCATATGAATGTGTCACCTTTTATAAATCATTTGATTATTTTTATTTTATTTTATTTTTTATTACTATGCACTTAGTGCCAAGAGAAAAAAAATCTACTGTTTTTTTTTATTATTTTATTTTTCTAAAGTTTTTTTTTTTCTAGAATTCTCTTTTGTTATTATTTTTAAAAAAAATTTATGAATACTAATTTTTATAAATAGTTAATTTTTTTTTTGTTTTATTAATTTAGATTTTATTTATAATTTTTTTAAATATTAATTTGCTTAAGACATCATATATATATATATATATAGTGTGAGAGAGAAAATCTATTGTGGTTGTTTTTGTGTTTAATAAATTTTAGAACTTGATTCCTACCTACTGCCCAGTCTCTTCCAGAATTCTCTTTTGTTATTTTTTATTTTTGTAACTATAAACTTATTTATTATTGTTGTTTATATTTTTTAAATTTATAAATACTCTCTCTCTCTCTCTCTCTCTCTCTCTATATATATATATATATAAACACACTAGTTAATTAGGTTAGATTTTCTTTGAGCATGATAATAGACTTTCCAATTCTATCACTTTTTATAGCTATCTAATTCTATCACTTTATAGTGAAGATTGAATACTTATTGATAAACTTGTACGTCTTCTACTGTTTATTCAATAGTTAATTAGGTCATTAACTATAGTTTGGAACTTTAGACACATGAATGTTAATTAGGCTGGACTCTATTATAGATTCTCTTTCTTTCTTTTAAGGTTAGGTTAGAGACTCTAAATTAAGGTTTAAGGTACATAATGACTAGGTTTCTCTATATATAAGTTTATAATTAGGGATATTTAGGACACATATTTTAATTGGGTAAACTTATGGGAAAAGTAAGAAAGAGAAGGAAGACGAGAGAGAGATCAAGAGGATTCGGCGATCAAAATATTGTATATCCACTTTTGACTGTGTTATTATTTATAAACTTATCAAGATTCATATGAATAGTGGGACATCAATGAAAACTGCATTATGAACAAAGTACTATACATCCCATTTTTTACTGTACTATTATTCAAAAATGTATCACGATTCATATAAATCAGGGGCATCAACATAAACTGCTCCGCACTATGTATAGTATTCTGAAGACTGTTGGATTAAAATCTAATGGTTCATGAAAAACATCACTTGCGTAAATGATGCAGCTTCAGTTTTAATTAGGTCATACTATTTAGGGTTAATGCTTTGTCCGTCCAACTTTGTGCACTGTTCTTCCATTTGAAGTGAATGTTAATCACTTAAATATTAAACACTCTTTGTAACCGTTTAAGTTTGAAATGGGAATATTATATTTTTGAAATATGATAACTTGGCCAATATCATCGGAAATATGATTACTAATTTAATACATTCTGGCAGAATGTAAATTTTTGTCCTTAATATAATTTTCAAATTCAATAAAATCTCAAAAATATTAACTTTAGAAAAAATTTAAAAAAAAAAAAAAGAAAATTTGCCTTCCAAATTCTAACCTTCAAACTTGTCTTCCTTTTCTTTAAGTAAGTTTAAAGTTTGGATGAAGATAAAAATTATTTGAGATTATTTTTTTCCCAAATATAAAGTTAAAAGAAAAATTTATATTTATTTAAAATAAATTTGACTTAATTAATATTAATAAAAATGAATTATATTAAAATTAAAATATTAATAATAACATAGATTTATTATTAAAAATTTTTGATATTTACTTCTAAATATTATGAACTTTGATATATTTAACATTTATTAGATAAGTGCATTTTAGTAAAAAATAATTTGTAATGAAAGATTTCCCGCTAACCAAATACGGTAATGTTACATTCCAAAAACGACCCATTTCATTAAATCACAATTTAAACAAATATACATAAAAATGGATTTGTTAAGTCCGGATGGTAGTAGTGTGGTATTTTACTGCTCAACCTCTCATGCAACGTAATTTTACACACTCAATGTAAAATCAAACATGCAAGAGAAAGGAGAAACACGAATTGGTTACCCAGTTCGGCACAACCTGTCTATGTTGGGGAGACCGAGCCCCGGAAAAAACAATCCACTAAAAGAGGGGGGAAAAAGAAGAGTACAACACTCACACTCTCACTTACACAATGACAAAAAATCACCCTCTCTAGATTACCCAATGCCCACTCTCCTCAACCCATACACTTGGGTCTCTCACTTGTGGCATATCCTAAATCTTAGAGCAAGGGTCTCTTATATAGACATCTCCATGTCCCAAATATAACGCCTCCCCTTTTAGAATCTCCATGGCTTCCTAACTTAAAAACCTTACAAAGTTAGACGTTGCAACTCTTATTGTAATAGAGCTTGCAACGTGGCCCACCTACTAATCCTGACTAAGTTCTAGCTTCCTTTGCAACCCGACCTTGTGACGCCCCTAGTCCTCCCGACTGTACCAGTCTAAGTCGATGCAGTCAACTCCTCCCGAACTTTCATTGCCTCCTCACATCTTATCAGCAAATCCCTCTCCCGATGGTCGCACCCATTAAGGCGAGTCTCTATCTCACCAAAGATGGTCTACAAAGATCTTCAAAAAAAATTTCCCAAACTTGATCTACATTCATCCAAGTTTGGTATTCAATATTCTTGTTACTAAACTTGATATCTTTTCATCAAGTTTAACTCTTCAATATCTTCCAAGCATGATCTTCAATCATGCATCCAAGCTTGGGTCATCAATCTTCTTCAAATATATGTACTTGCCAAAGATAGCTTGTGCCCTGCTTTAGAGTAGCCCTTGAATAGCTTGAGTCTCCAAATTGCTTCTCCCATAAATAGCCTTGTGTCTTCAAGCAGCTCTGCCCATAATTAGCTTTGGATCTTTTCTTCAAGTTGAGTTGCAAATTATGGTCTTAAGAATCTTCATAGCTTGGTGTTGCCTTTCTTAGTTTGTTCCTTCAATTTAACTTTACACCAAACTAAATATCTCCAAATCTTTGGCTTCCAAGTAATAAATCTCTCATGAGAAGTAGAGTTACCAAAAATAGATTTTATTATCTTGGATTTTAGCAAAGATAGATTAAATCATAACTTTAGATTTTCTATTCATTACTTGCTCTTCAAAAGAGATCTTTTCACCTTGATGTTTCTTGCCAAAAATAGTGCCTCCAATAATAGCTTTCATGTCTTCATTGTGCCTCACCTCATCTCATTGCAACTTCACCCTACCATGTCAACTTGATTGTCAGATCATCGTTTTTTGCCATGTCTTTTTCTACATGTGTCAAATGATGTCAATCATAGAGTCTAGCTCTAACAGTATTGAATTAGGAAAAACTTAATTCAAATTCAATTTGATTATATTATTTAATAAGTTAATTAGGATTGAATTAAGTTAAACATATGACTTGTAACAAATAAATGTGGGTTCCAAACATTGGCTTGCCCACATTTTTTTTATATAAAAAAAAAGTTTATAACTTTGTAATTGCAATAATTGCGATATATACAGAAATATAAATATATATAATTCAAACATGATTAAAATATAAGTTTGTAATGAATGGTATAAGCAATATTATAATAATTTTTTTATAATAGTAGTAGAGATATCACACCAAAGATGAATATTCTTTGATATGTGGGGATGACCATGCATTGAACCCTGTTATTTAATTAATGTGATTCTGATTAAGAAGATAATCCAGTTTAATGTGATCTAATCCAATAAGACATGCTTCCCTAATGGCTTTCTCATTCATCATTGGCCCATCTTATTCACACATCTGAAATTTTCTAACGCACAAATTGACATGCACTAGGGCACTTAACTTTAACTTTATCTAGTTGGGGTTGCAAGTTGCCAATTTTGATGACTTTGGTGCTCTACTTTCATTTGTTAACTTTAGTGGTTAATATCATCATCTCATCATTAATTTTTTATTAGTCTAATTTTATTTCTTATAAAATACATAACTGCTAGAGTTTTTAACTCGAATTATGTTTAACTTGGCTAGAAAAACTCATTGTACACTCACATGAATTTTCAAATTATGAGAATTTTTTTTAGAAAATTATACATTCAAATAATTTAAGCAATTATGCTACATATGAAAATCTGCAGATTGTTCGACAACAGTTTAGATTAAATCCATATTAATTTGACTTGTAATTGAATTAGAGCCTATTTAAATATATTTTAAAATTTTATCATAATAAAATAATTTTGGCAAACTAAACTGCCATCATAATACTTAATTTTTTATATACTGTAATTATCTTTTCTTTCTCTGCCCTATTTTATTTATTTATTTATTTTTCAGTTTTTCACTTAAGATTGTGAATCCTTACTTTTTTTTCTTTTATTGTTGTTTATTTTTTTATTTTTTTAATAATCAATAATTTTTAAGCAATAACACATAAAAGAATATGAAAAATACAAAATTTTAATTTTAATTAAACAAGTTTGCCTTCTTGTGATCATTAGATTTGAGTCACCATCATATCTAACAATAATATGTACTAAACCAATCAAAACCAATAACTTTCGGCCTAAGATAAATTACAACTCTAATTTTTCTTTTCCCCACTCAAATCAAATTAAAAAAAAAAATCAAATATTCCTTTCACAATGTCTACATAAGATTGTCAATCACAATGGAACAATTATATATATAAATAATAATTTAATAATATACTAGTTTTATAATTTCTAATCACAGAATAAATGGACCACTTCACGTGCAAAATTATATTTTTTAATTTATTTTATACCGAATCTTACTGTTTTACTCTGTAAATAATGTCTTACGTGTTGAAATATAAATCATACAATTAAATACAACATTTTTTTTATTTCAATGTTCAATTAGTCCATGTTATCATACATGATACTAAATTCAAATTTTTTTTTAAAAGATATTTAACTATTTAAATAAATAGATACTTAAGAATTATTTTTAAAATTTTTTTAATATTAATAAACACTTAAAAATGTAAAATTTTATTATTAATATATTCAACTCTTGTCATTATTATTAAATTAAGTTCAGTAAATTCAAATAAAAATTTTCTTCTAATTCAATATTTAAAACAAAAATTCTACACCCCATATGTTTATTTTTATTCTTCAAACCATACACTTCTACATAGATTTTGCTTCTTTTTTTTTTCCCTCTCTCTATATATACATTTTACATAAAAAGTATAAGAGTGAAGTGAAATGTCAATGAGAACTAGAAATAGAAAGTCAAGCACTAAGGAAAAATATGTGTATATAAATTAGAGAGATGAATTATAAAAGTATATATATATATAATAAAAAAGGTTATATAGTGAGGAATAATTGAATGCACTTCATAAGGTTCCTAAGCACCCACTAGTGATATTTTAGTGGGTAAAGGACAACCTTTTCTAGTTTTGGATCAAGCGCGTTATTTAGGCAAACAAAATAAAAACCCTAATAATAAATCTCTATCACCTTTTTCTCTCTCTCTATATATATAATAACATCTTATCTTTCTGTATAGAAACTCACACTAAAACCTAACACTATCTCTTCTATACAAAATAAGATAAATAAACTTGAAATTTAAAAAATAGAAATTAAATAATTAAAAAAAAAAGACACTATCATTGTTTATAAACCAATTCTTTTTAAATGAAAAGCTATTGTGGATGGTACACTAAAATCTATGAACCATAATTTTCTTCTTTTTTTATTTATTTAAAACACTTCTGGTGTGCAGCTGTAAACCATATTTCTTCTTATATCTTTTATATTAAACTCGTGGTAAATGTTGTATTATGGTATTATGGGCCTAAAAAAAATTCTCAATAAAAAGTTATTTTTAGATTCACTTTAAAAATAAATATTTAGTGTGTGTGTGTGTGTGTATATATATATATGTGCGTGTGTGTGTTTGAAAATGCCTCCACAAAGTGTTACTTATAAAAAATTAAAATTAATTTTTTAAAAACAAATATTTCTAATAAAAACTTATTCAGGAGTTTTTCTAAGAAATGATTATTTTAGTTAAGCATTCTTTAAAAAAAGGGTAAAAAAAATAACCTATTCTTCAATTTATTATGTTAAAACAAATGAATTGAAGAATATACTTCAAAGTTATTAATTTAAATTCGATATTATTTTTCTTTTATTTTATGATAACTCGGTTTTCTAGAGTTCATTGATTATAAACAAGGTTGTCAGACCCGGACCGGCCCGGCCGGTTCAACCAGAAAAACCGGGAACCGGCCATGTGGCCGGCCCGGGTATACCCCATTGACCCGGGTATTAAAAAACCCGGTGTTAACCCGGTGACCCGGGCGGTTCAACCGGGTCAATCGGGTCACAATGTTTAATTTTTTTTTTACATTATTTAATAATTTATTATTATTTTCTCATTAAAAATCACAAAATCGTGTATATTTATTAATATTAATTTATAATTTATAATCAATAAATAGAATTACAATATATATATATATATCATAAACATACCAACAAAAATTAACATTTAAAAATAAAATATATTAATGTGTTATGTAAATACTTTCTAAAAATTTAATTTATTAAGAAAATAAAACAATAAATGAGTGTAATTTTATTATAAAAATATAAAATTAAAGTATTCTAATTAAATAAAAAATATAAGAAAATTTAAAACAAAATAAAAACTCAATTGAGATATAAGAATTAGTGAATTAAATTTCTTATTTATTTTAACAAAATCAACCAATAAACAAATAAATAAATAAATAACATCGAGAGAAGTTCGATAATTATATATTAATATATTAAATTTGTAAATATTTAAAAAGTGTAAAAATAAATGACATAATTAGAAAACTCTACAGTATATAAGGTTATTTATCAATTTAAATATCAAATTTGAGTATGTTTTTATAATATAATTATGGGTTTAATATTATATTTGATTATTATTAATTACTATAATATTTTTTATATTTAATTATTGACCCCGACCCTGGTTCGACCCGGTCGAACCCATTGACCCCTGACCCCTGGACTTAGTCGGGTCATTGCCCGGGCCAGGTCTGACAACCTTGATTATAAATTAGCTGGGAGTGAAGTACTATTAAGAGCCATATAAAATGGTAGACAATTCCGAATAATTATATATATATATATATATATATATATATATGAGAATTTAAAATCACAACCACTTGTTTAACTTTGCCATTTAAGCTAACTTTTCTTCACATTTCACTTATATGAATAATCTTTTTTAAAATATAATAATATTTTATATATTGTTTTTGTTATATTGATATAATTTTTTTATGCATATATATATCAATCTAATAATATTTTTTTTTATAAATATGAAAACCACGCTAGGAGTATGTAAAAAAGAGAGTTAATATCTCAATCCAATTGTGTCATTATTTTACTTAAACTAAAGATTGAATTTATCATCATAGAAAACTTGAATATTTTACGTAAAAAATTATACAGATAATTCATGAAATCGTTGACTAGCAACACCATTTCTTATATCATTATTTGTTTATTCAAGAGTGTACCATATATATCTCCATTGAAAGAAACTAACACTAATTCCATACAAAATGATTGCACTCCTATCCAATCCAACACAAGATCTCTCCATCTCTTTTTCTAAATACTCTATCTTTTCTTTTCTCTCCATCTCCAGAAGCTTGTCCAGAGTTTTTGGCTTGTTTCAAGTACTTTCCACCACCATCTCATCATGTTGGTACCACTGGTTCTCATGTTTTGATTGGTAAATAAGGTTAGTGCCATATTTCTTTCACATGTTATTCCATTTAAAAGTTATCTAAAATTTAATTATTATGATTTTTATATAGGTACATAATGCAAACCTTTTAAGTGCTTGTTTAATTTAGATTGGTTTATGAGAAAAAAAAAATAGTAAAAAGGCTTTTTTTTAGAGTCAATTAAGAATTTTTTATTCTTTTATGTTTGGATAGGTTGATTCTGAAGTTCTTTCAATGCTTATTTCCAAATGTTTTTTTTAAGTAAAAAATTACTAAAATTTACATTCAATTAATAATAATAATTTATATAATGTGTTCGAATTGAATCTTTGGAAAGTAAAGTAAAAAAAAAAAGTTATGAAGGGGTTAAGATAAACTCTTATCTAGTTAGAATATATATATTTTTTAATTTATCTTTGGAAACCTCAATTTTTTTTAAGTTAAGCAGTTAATCTTTAAAATAAATTTTATAACTTTTAAAATGATTTTAATAGCCTAATTTTTTAAATTAATTATAAAACCTTATTTAGTAATGAGGATATAATTGATAAATTATATTATTATAAATTTTTTATTTTTTATTTTCTTCTCTGATCAAATAAGCTTTATCAAATAATTTTTTATTTCTTTAACTAAAATTTAATAACCCAAACAAAAATTCACCATTTCTTTTCTTTACTCTTGCTTTATCTTCCTTTCACCTTCTAGCTCTTTTGTTATTTTTCTTTCATTTTTAGATCCAAACGTTATTTCAAAATTCGAGTTAAATATTTAGAACTAGAAAGATATTTTCTCATTTCTTCAAAAATATTTTGATAATTGAAAATAACCTAAAACATCTTGTAAACGACTTTTTTCTTGAACTTCAAATACTAGCTTTGATAAAAAAATAAAAATAATAATAATAATAATAATAATAATAATAATAATAAATCATATTCTCTTTCTCTTCCGTGTTTTCATTTTCTTTCCTAAACTAATGCTAATCCAAATAAGTAACTAAGAAATATGTACAAGACTTCCACTTTTATATAGATATATATGAGACTACGTTTTTTGGGATATTCTCATAAAACATTTTCTAAGAAAATTTCCACCGCTATTAGATTTAACATACAATATGCATCTAATATGGTTCCCATTTCATTATGTGTGATTTTCAGCGCCACCTTTTTACTAAACTTAAAACCTGTTTTTTTCCCTCATTAAACCTGACATCTCACCCGTCTTTCTCTATTATTTTTTAATTTTTATAGTTTACATTCTATGAATGCCCCAGATAATAATAATAATAATAATAATAATAATAATAATAATAATAATAATAATAATAAATCATATTCTCTTTCTCTTCCATGTTTTCATTTTCTTTCCTAAAGTAATGCTAATCCAAATAAGTAACTAAGAAATATGCACAAGACTTCCACTTTTATATAGATATATATGAGACTATATTTTTTGGAATATCCTCATAAAACATTTTCTAAGAAAATCTCCTCCGCTAATAGATTTAACATACAATATGCATCTAATATGGTCCCATTTTATTATGTGTGATTTACAATGCCACTTTTTTACTAAACCTAAACTTGTTTTTTTCCCTCATTAAACCTGACATTTCATTCATCTTTTTCTATTATTTTTAATTTTTGTAGTTTACATTCTATGAATGCCCCAGATGATATAATAATAATAATAATAATAATAATAATAATAATAATAATAATAATAATAATAATAATAATAATAAATCATATTCTCTTTCTCTTCCATGTTTTCATTTTCTTTCCTAAAATAATGCTAATCCAAATAAGTAACTAAGAAATATGCACAAAACTTCCACTTTTATATGGATATATATGAGACTATGTTTTTTGGGATATGGTCCCATTTCATTATATGTGATTTTCAGTGCTATCTTTTTACTAAACTTAAAACCTATTTTTTTTCCCTCATTAAACCTGACATCTCATCCGTCTTTCTCTATTATTTTTTAATTTTTATAGTTTACATTCTATGAATGCCCAGATGACATATATATATATATATATATGCACCCAATCTATCTACTCCCCTAATAAATCCACTCCATGTTGCTTGCGTGGTGTCTGTAAAAATATTGAATTAGATTTATATATATGAAGAGAGTGTTGTTAAAATTTTGATGCATATAAAATACATAGAATAAATCTGCATAGTATAAATTTATTATTCTAATCTCCAAATTTTTTACACTATAGTTTATATACTAAATTAAAGATAAAATAATAGATTCAGTAAAATTAATTATAAAATATTCAATTAAATAATTAAATAAAAACGTATCCTTGGGATTCTAGCCACCCAAGAAAAATTCGAAAAATAATAATTTTTTTAATTTCAATTAGTTTGAAACTAATTAATATTGAAATCATCTGAATGAAAATAAATAAGAGAAAACAAATCCACCAACATTTTTCCAATTTTTTTACTAGTCTAAAAAAAGTGTTTTCATCTTTTTTTTCAACGGAAATAATTAAATATATTAAAAAAATTGTCAATTTTGATTAACTTATGTTTTTTTTTTAATTTGCATGAATGAATTAATCCATGGATGCTAAACTTTGTCCTTTCTTTTGCTTTTTTTATTTTACTTTTAATGGTTGTCTTGTCTTTGATTGCCACCTATCTAGATAAGACTTGGAAGAAGATTCCTTATGTTTTTTCCTTTCTCCTTTTTATTCTTAATTTCAAATCAATGGAGAAGGAGAAGGAGAAGGAGAAGAAGAAGCAATCCCTTCATGATCTTATCCAACCCTTGTAACTTAATATAATAAAATCATGTGCCTTTTTCTTGCTACCTTGTTCTCTGTTAGCTGCCTTTTATTTCAGTGAGGTCAAATAGATTTTCCCTCAAATGAAATTGCGTTATTTATTTATTTATAAAAAGTAACAGGAGTCACTTCAGTTTTCCATTCAATTAAAAAAAAAAAAATTCAAATTTATCAAATCTGTGTGCACCAATAATTTTTAAAACTTTAACTTTTAAATTCAAATTAAATTATAGCTACAAATTACCTCTACTTGATATCAGTAAGAATGCTCATATGTAGCAGTTGCGCTTGCACTTGAACATGAGAAGGGCAAGCTCATGCCATTCATGCATACCCACACAACTCATGCTCAACGTTGTCTTTCACCCATGCCATCGTAGATACCAGCGGTTTTTTTTTTTAAGTATTTGATTAAAATATTAAAATCATAAGTTATAATAAAAATAAAAATAAAACTAAAATGTAAATAAAAAATTCAGAGTGACTAGATGATCCAAATGAAAATTTACATATAGTTTTAGTAATTTTTATTTTTTAAAAGAATATACAAACATAAAAATTTTATATTTATCATGTATTTAAATTATATGAAACATTCTCTATAATTGATTTACCTCTTATATGTTTATTATTACATGTGACAAAATGTGCTATGATATGTTTTGTTTTTATTATCATCATCATTATTATTATTAGGTTTTTTTTACATATATGATATTTAAAATTTAATGTGTATATTTTTTAATAAAAAGGAATGACTTAGGTGAAGTTAGATAGGTATAGTTAGTGTAGTTCACCATTGGATGTTTGACATGTGGCATGAGATGGGTAATTTTAAAAAAAAAAAGTAGAGACTTTATATGAAAATTATTATATTTTTATATATATTTGGGACACGTGTCACAATATCAATGGCGAACTACACTAACTACACCTATCTAACTCCACCTAAGTCATTTACTAACGGGACCTATCTAATTTCACCTAAGTCATTCCCTAATTGAAATTAAATATTATGTAATTCAATTTTCCTTTCCATATTGTCCCTCTATCTACTGGCACTATTAAAATAAATTATTAGATATTAAATGATAAAAACCAGATGCATACATAAAGAATTTTAAAGTCATTAAGTTACTATTATATTCATATATATATATATATATATATATAATTTAGACCTATTTTTTTCATTACATTTAAATAAAAATTGATAAGTATTAAGAATTTAAATAAAATTAGATTTTTATTGTTATAAAAATTAATATTTTTATAATTTGTATTTTGTTTTATTAGTATATATTGGTCAAAGTTGTATATATAAAAAGAATTACTCCCTCCGGTACTTTTGACTTATTCGTTTTAACTAAATCACATGGATTAAGAAAGTTAGTTAAAATTAATTGATTTTTCTAAAATTTATAAAAATTAAAATTAATTTTTCAAGATTGCCCTTATTTAAATGTTTTAAAAAATATATAGTTGAATATATTTTATTGAAAGTTGTAGAAATATATTAAATATAAAAGGTAAAACTGGAAAAACAATATTAAATGCTTTATAAATTTTCTAATGGACAAGTAAAAAGAGCTAAAGAAAATATCTAAAACGAGACAAGTAAAAAGACATGAAAGAGTAAATTTTAAGAGGTATATATAATATTTAATTTTATAAAAACTTATACACATAATTAGGGGATATTCATTTACTTCTTGCTTGATTGAGGTGTAGTAAAGGTTCATAAAGTAAGGTAAGGAAAAGGAAAGGAAGGGAAGGGACCAACCCATAAGGAAGGTTTTGAAGGTAATAGAATGTAAGGTTATACACTGTTATTACTAAAATATCCTTTGAGTTTCAAATGTTACATAATGATAAATAATGGATCAATAAACAAATTCTAATTAATAACCTCAATTAAGTATTGCTAAAAAATTGATTAAGTAACATATAAAAAAGTTTAAATAAATATTTTCAAATCTTTTATACAATACCATATATATTAGTAAATATCACTAAAAAGATATTTTCGTCCAATAAAATTATAACAAAAGATTCCGGTGGATCTCTGACGAATTTAGGAATGTATTTGAGAAAAGCCGTTCGTGAGTGGCTCGGTGTTCGGCTCGATAAAGGCTCGTTCGTGTTCAGCTCATATTATAAATGAGCCAAGCTTGAGCTTCATTTTTAAGCTCGATTAATAAATAAGCCAAGTTTGAGCAGCCTAAAACTCGACTCGTTTTGGCTCGGGAACACAACTCACGAACAAGCTCAAGAACACAGCTCATGAACAAGCTTGTTTATAAGCTTGGTTGTGAGCTCGTTTATATATATATATATTACATTAATATATACATGTATATTAAGGTGTATATGTGACTATGTCGTTGTTGTAATTATTAAGCTCAGCTCGTTAAGGCTCATGAACAATTCGTTTATTGTATAATTAAAAGCTCGTTTATAGGAATCGTTAAGAGACTCATTTATAGTATCATTTAAAATTTTATTTTCAACAATCATTAATATAATCATTTATAGTGTCATGAATAAGCTTATTTACTGGATTGTTAATAATATTACAAAAAAAAAAATTATATATAGTTACATCACAATGTTTATTTTGTTATTATTGTAATTATTTTTTTAACTTATTTAATGAAGATTTTAGCAAGCTTGAACTCAAGCCTTAATGATTCCATAAACAAGCTTAAATAATTCTTTTACTAAAATGATCCTCAATATCAAATCGAGTTGAGTCATACTTTACTAACTAAAAAAAATAAAAAATAAAAAAAATAATCAAGACTTAATTAAGCTAACGAGCCAAGTCTAAGCTTCGAATTTTCTTAACAAGTTGAGCTCAAGCATGAAGCTCGAAATAAGCTTAGTTAGAGCTCGAGCTCGGTTAAAAAAGTAATGAGCCAAACTTGAGCCTAACAAATGAAGCTCGAAGAAAGCTCAACTCAAGCTTGAGCTTGATGAAAATAGTAATGAGCCAAGCTTGAACAAGGCAAAGTTCGGCTCAGCTCGGCTCGTTACAACCTTCGACGATGAGAGGAGGACAGGAAGCTCTATGCTATGTTTTTTTTTTTTTACATTCACTCCCAAAATATAAGAATATTATTAGTCAATATAAAGTAACCATCCAATTTGGAGGGTTGAGAAATGGGATATTTTCAACCCCTCCCCTCTTCCAAAATTACCTCCTAAACCTTTACCCCCTTCCCCAACCCATCTCCCCATGCAAAGGTTGAGATAACCCTTACCTCCAAAACCCCATTCAACCCTTTTCCCCAGTTGAAGTGGGCTAATTCTCTCCATATTAAATGTGTATTTGTTCTCTATGAAGCGTGACGTAACACTTTCATATTTTTATCATTGAAGTGGAGAGATGAGGACCATATGGCTTGCCTTTTTCCTACTTTCAAAACTATCGTGAACTCCTCCATTTCAATACTGTCAACCCCAACCTTTGTAACGGCTTTCTCCTCATTACCTTCTCATTCTTGAACATCGATATTATTAACAATGTTGAAGAGCATTTGAGCATACCTACAACAAAAAAGACTTTTTGTGACATTTATCATATGTCGTAAAATAGCCAAAAACCATTGCAATAGTTCTAAACCGACTTTTGTAACAAATGTCGATTATATGTTGTAATTGCCATAGTCGGTATGCTTTGTTGTGACATTTCCATGAAACTTCAGTATCTATATATTCCGACATTTATTGTGATATTTTCCCAATATTTGTAAACAACCTCAATATGAATTTTATTACAACATTTGTATATGGCTTGAGCAACATTTTTTTTTATTTTATGCAACATTTGTAGATGTCACCATAAGTTTTTATCATAATAATTTTGAAATATTACAACATTTGTAATCGTTGTTATAGAGATTATATAGTAACATTTGTTGAAAGTCTCTTAAATTACTTATATTGATCTTTTGTAAATATTGGTTTAACAAAATAGAAATTGTGAATCCCAATTTAAGTTGATATTTTTAAATGTTGGTAAAAGTTATTCATCATATCTAATTTAAAAATTAAATTTCATTTATAAATGTTTGTACAAAAATTATTCAGTAACATTTGTTAAGTGTTTCTTAAAACTCTTATATCGACATTTCATTATTATTGTTTTAACCGCATAGTATTTGTGGATAATGATGGTTTCGGAGGGTGGTGTGATAAGGAGAATCACTCCAAAACTAACTTGAAGATTGGACACACACACACACACAATCATGCAAGAGAAAGAAGACAAGCAAATTGGTAACTCAGTTCGGCACAACTTTGCCTACATCTGGGGGGACAGGCCCGGAGAATCAATCCACTAAAAGAGGCTTAAGAATAAAGAGTACAACACTCTCTCACTCTCTCAAGATAAAGAATATCCACTTAAGATTGACCGATGCCCACTTTCCTTAACCCTCACCAAAGGTCTCTCACTCCGTGGCTCATCCTAAATCGTCAAGCATGATCTCTTATATAGATACACCGACTTCTAAATAAACTTTCCTCTTTTAGAATTCTCCGCGGCTTCCTAACTTGGACACCTTCCAAAGTTAGATGTTGTAACACCCAGTTGCAACATGGCCCACCTTACTGAACATGATTGAGTTCTAACCAGTTGCACCTGAATCTATGACCTTCAACCTTTTCGGTTCTTTCAGTACGCTTCGTAGCAGTTGACTCGACCCGAGCTCCTTCTGCTTGCAGCTGCTTCTTTCCTCACATCACTTCAGTAGGTCACCCTCTCCCGAGGGACATGCCCACCAAGGCACACGCAACCATCTCACCAAAGATGGTCATGGAAGATCTTCCAATCTTCTTTCTAAACTTGGCCCAAGTTTTGTCTTCCCAAATGATCCTCGTTTGACTCATGGAAATATTGTTACTAAACTTGATCCCATCTTCATCGAAGTTTAGCCTTCAATATCTTCAAGCATGATCTTCAATCATCCATGCTTGGATCTTCAAATCTCTAATCATATCTTCATGTAATCTTTAATCAGTTTCCATACATGATTAGTCTCCATGAATAGTTCCTCCCATAATTAGCTCTTTTGGATATTCCTTCAAATTGTGTTGCTAAATATGGTCTTGATAATCTCATTGGCTTGTCATTACCTAACTTAGTTTGTGTCTTCAAATAGCTTCACACCAAACTAAGTCCCATGCAATTTTTATGATATTGAATTCTTGCCAATGATAGAATATTCCTCTCCCTGTTTAAAATAGATCTTTCTAAAAAGGAGTTCTATCAAAGATATGATTTATCATCTCGGATCTTACCAACGATAGATAAACATACTTTAAATAAAACTTACCCTTTTTGAAGAGATCATTTAGACTTGAAGCACTTTCCAAAAAATAGTTGATCATCACATGACTCTATTGAGAGGAATATCTTCTAAACATAATCTTCGTCTTGATCTTCTAACCCTTATATCTTTACATGTCATGACATTACCATTTTGCCACATCATCATCCTAGTCATTACTCCCTTTACTGAGTCATTATTGCCATGTCACCTTCCTCTTGCCATGTCATTACTCTGTTTGTCATATAATGCCAATCAATGTCATCAGACTTAACAATCTTCTCTTTTTTAATTCTGCTTTTGTCAGTCTGACGCCTATTACAACACCCTATTACAACATGTACTGATGACTGGACATGACCTTAGGACTATTACAGGACTGATTATATGACTTATTACAAAAACTAGTTGATGTAATAAACATCACATAACTGAAGAACAACCAACTAGATATGAACACAATACAAATATAAACAGAAATCAGTCCAGTCCAACACACATAATGAAAGACTAATGAAAAACAAACAAATTGTTCACACATGATAAAAAAAATTTTAAAATAGCAGCAGTTCTATCTTCTGTTTGTGTCAGATCATGGCAAAGTAGCGCTTTAAACTTCCCCTAGGTTGTTGCAGTACTACTAGAGGCTCCTCCTTTCTTCTGTCGGATAGCTTTAAGTTGAGCCTTAATGCGATACTTCTGTTGAGAGACAATGACTAGTTTTGCAGATAATGCTTTTTGTCTCCTCTCTAGGTCTTCAAGCTGTTGACTCAGCAACTTCTCACCGTCTTCTAAAATGGGTGTGCTTGAGTCTTCATTTCCTGCAACAGGTGGTGATGATTGTCTCCAACTAGAAAATCAATCATTTTTCCAATGCCAAAGAGTTTCAGAGAGATTTTCAGCTTTTTGATGCTAGATACTACCTCAAACTTTTCCATAGGAACCTTGTTCTACAACATAAATTGAGTGATTAGGACTGGATATCCAAGATGACTCACAGTCGAGGTGACATTGACCATGTCAGTGATCCTGTCAAATATAAATTGCCCAGATTGAACTTCCTCCCAGAAACTATGGTATATAGTAGCATTGCCATTTCCTTTAAAATGCTTGAGGTGTAGGTAGTTGGAAACCAGTTGAACGCATCCAATTTGAACAGAATATTGTATTTGACTGTCAATTTTGAAGTTGAAAGCCTTGATTCTGAACCCCATGTACTGCACTTTCCTTTAATTACTATTTCCACTATTTCCTCTGAATACTCAAAGTCTTCGTCATATACATATGTTCCAAAATCTGCTTTAGTGGGGAATTCCAGAATTCATTAATGCTTTTTGATGAGAATTTCACCATATTTCCTCTGATAAATTCTTGGTGATAGCCACTAGCTCTTGGAGACTTGATGTCATGGGATAAATTGCTGTAGAATTCTCGTACAAGTAAAGGACTGTAGTGTTTTGCAAATGTAACTGATTTGAACAGTTCTTTTTTAACCAGAAAATCAACCAGTCCATACTGGTCAAAAGCAGTTTCATCAATCAGTCTTTTAGCTATTAGTCCCTCTCACATATAATCTTGCATTTCTTCCTACATTCTTCATTCAAGAACTTTTCTGAGTCTGGTACTGTTGACTTTTTCTTATTTTCCGAAACTGTGGGGGTCTTCTTTGCTGAAGCTTTGGTTGAGTTGCCAAGTTCTTTTTCGGCCTCTTTGCTTCAACCTTCTGGCTTGGATTCTCCTCTAACTACTTGAATAACTTAGTTAAATTAGAAGAATTTCTATGCCTTTTCACTATGTTCTAGTTTAATTTCATTAAGAAGTTAGTTAACTTAAAAATGAAAATCTACCCTTAATCATGGTGTTCTCGTACACTCGTACATAATGTTAAACATTATGAATAGGATGTTGTAAAAGATGGAGCGTACAAACAAAGATATAATAGTTAAGTGCAACATAAATGAAAAATGTGGTTTTTTCGAAGTTCCCTCGATCAGACATCGTTTTTTCATACCTTTCAATGACAGAAAACTGCAATCTAGCTTCCGATTTCCTCTCAAAGCTAGAAACTAGGGTACTCATACCTTTCAGCGGTATGAGCAAAGGGATGTTTGATCGAGGTAACTTGGAAAAGCCCATATTTTTTTATTTTTAATTAAGAGGTCATTTGATCATATACTCCCCTAAGATTCTCCTCCAATTCCCTGAAGTACTTAGTTAAATTAGAAACATTGCGAGGTATTTCATATAATAGTTTATTACCAACACTGGCCTTACCTTTCTCTTCAACCCACTTCCTACTGTCTTCTTCTTTCTAAGTTCCTCTACCTTCCTCTTCAAGGGAACATTCTCTGAACTTTGGGAACTCTGTGATGTTGCAACAGGAGTTGGGACATACTTAGCATCTTCTACATCTGGCTTCTTTCTAGAGTTTTTCAATTCTATCAGAATCTTTTGCACTTCCTCCTCAAGATTCTCATCAAACTCTAACCTGTGACTGCCAGAAGAATCACTCGATAATGAAATTGAGAAGTAGTTCATTGAGAACAAGGACTAGTTCTAATATCTCCAAACTATAATAATTTTTATATTTAACAAAATCAACATAATATAAAATTTAAATTAAATTAAATATCAACATATATGATATATTAAAATCAATAATATACTAATTTGAAATATTAAAAAAAAACTATGTAGAGGATATATAATTTGCATAAAAAGAATACAAATAAACTTTTTTTTATTTAAATGGATAATATATAATTCATACTATAATAAGAACCCTTAAAAAGTTGAAATTA
The DNA here is from genome assembly GCF_009730915.1 of Dioscorea cayenensis subsp. rotundata. Classification (NCBI taxonomy): domain Eukaryota; kingdom Viridiplantae; phylum Streptophyta; class Magnoliopsida; order Dioscoreales; family Dioscoreaceae; genus Dioscorea; species Dioscorea cayenensis. The sequence continues at coordinate 8,503,227 of NC_052478.1, forward strand.
GAAAAAAAGGATAAAATATAAAACTTCAACAACCTATCACCTATGTGTGGGTCATAACTATAACGATAACCCTATAAAAAATAAAAATTATATAAGGAGTAAATTGTAAAACTTCACCAAAGCTATAAGTGTCTCATAGCAAAAACAATATAAAAAATAAAAAATTAAAAAAACATAGCTAATTCTAAAACTTCAACAAAACTAGAGTAAAACGAAAAAAAAAATCTCAAGGGTTGAAGCCTTAGATCTATGCCATGACCATCGCATGATATCTTGACCTCTCCATCATCACATTGGTAAGGAGAAAAGCTAAAACACATTTTAATTTTTAACAAAAAGAGGATATTTGGGAGATCTCATCCAAATTAAATTCAATCTTCTTTTTTTTTTATATAAAAAAAATATTTTCAAACCCTAGGATTAGATTAATTAAAATTCTCACTCTTTTACAATAAAAACTAACTAAAAAATTAATCACCTATCAATCTTTGATCAAAACAAATAAAAATAAATAAATAAATATTTAAGTAATATTACAAGAAAACAATGCAAACAATACTATAGAATAAAGAAAAATCGAGGTACTTACTTTTTCTCTCGACAAGAACTTTCCTTTTGGTCTTTTACATTATTAGGGTTTTTTTCTTGTCTAATAGATCTTGTATATATAAGTCACGCACATAGGTTTTGGCGCTAGTAAAAAAATTGCCGCCTAATTTTTGGCACTCTTGAAATTCAAAATATTACTGATTTTATTTTTTCTTAAATACCCTTTGTTTATTTCAAATTATCTTTCATATTTTTTAATATATATATGTAGATATATTCTAAATTAAAATAACGTTTTCAAATATGTCATAACAAATTGATGCAATAAAAGTCATATTAAATTATGACATTTGTTACATAGGTCGTAATAAGCATCTTAATAAATAATATTGTACCAACATTTCTTTTTAATGACCCTAAAAATCTTCAAAATTATCGCAAACAAAACCTATTGTGACTATAAATAGAAAATGTCAGTTTATAAAACATAGGGTCCTGTTTGGTGACGTGATATGACTTATAGATACGATAAACAATCATAATACAAGTTGCTTTGTCTCTGCTGGGCGCCATCAGGATACTGATAGCTTTCCATCCTGTTGGCCCACTTTCTCATCGCTCGTGGACATGATAATGGATCATATAGGACTCATGACAAAGCGGTGAGATGACATATTTACCTTTGCCATATTACCACTTTGTTTCCCTTATCTAGGGTTTCATTGTATTTTTTTTTATCTTTTAAACAAGATGTTTGGGACAAGAAGCTTGTCAACAACTAGATAAAACACTAATTTCACTATTTTAAGTAAGATTTTACGCATTTCGAGTGGTTAAAAGGTTTCTCCATCAATCTTCATGCTTGAGCAGATTATTTTTCATCTAAATATATTTTTTTAATCATGTCTTATTTTTAGTTTCTCTAATCTGATGATTTTTTTTCAAATTGATTTTGATGTGATCTATTTATTTTCTATTAATGAGTTCATTACTCTAGCTTTATATCATATTGATGACTTTGTGTATGATTTTCTCCAATGAAATAGGTATTAACTATAATTTTTGCAAGTTTGTGATATTGCAATCTATATATTTGTGGACATTATTTATAAGTTATTTATTTTTTAAAATTTTAAAATATATCGATAAGTAAATCATTAAAGAAAAAAAATCAAAAAAGTCTATTTTAAAAAATATATATTACCATATTATAAATAGTAATTTTGTCTATTTACATACCATTCATATCATATCATGGCATTATCTGGTCCACTTCAAACATAAAATAGAATAACAAAATGCTAACTAATGGTTTATCCGGTACGCATCAAACATATGATAGGATATGAGATTATCATGCCCATATCCTTTCCTACTCCTATCCAGTCCTCATATCATATCCGTCCATATCCTATCCTGTCCACCAAACGAGCCCTTAGGAACAAATAAAAGTATATCAACATTTATTACAACTATTGTTTAAAAATCATTTTAATGGTTTACAGTAACACTTATCAAAAATGTTGTTTCAAAAATGTCACAATAAGCATTTTTTGTTATAGTGACAAAACCATAGGCAGATTTAGGGCTTGTTTGGATTGACTTCTAAGAATTAAGAAGTGTGTTTTTATAAGTTATGCACTTTTGGGTACAAGAAAACATGTTTGGATTGGTTTTTCTGCAAAAGAAGAAGATAATAAAAAAGCTGAAAATCTGCTTTTGCAAATGTTGGTAGTATGATTTTTCTGAAAAAACATTTCTTAGAAGCAATTTTGGGAGTTATAAATTTACCAAATTACCCTCAAGAAATAAACAATTAACTGGCCTCTAGCCCTAACATTTTCCACCAAGTTCTTTCTCCTACTCCTGTTTCACCCTTTCATATCTAGGCTGCAGGGATATAGAGAAAGAACAAAGAAAAGATAGGGACAACACAAGCATCTTACGTTCTCTCTCATCATCAAGTTTAGCAGTAAATTGAGTTTGAATCCCTTTATTTGCCATGATGGACTTGATAGAGAAGGATGTTTGAATGTTGCCTCATTCCCTTTACTTTTATTTAACCCACTAGTAAAGAACAAGGAACACCATGTTGTGTGGATTAAAGGTTGATTCACTTATTTATTGTGATGGTCTTAGGTCAAAGATTTCTTCACAGCATTTACGGTGAAGGGTGTGTTTGTATTGAAGGGAAAACAGAGGATATCTCTCATTTTTTTTCTGCATCTATTGTTATCTGTCATTTTAAAGACATCCTAAAAGATAATTCTTCTTGAATGAACTTAGTTTCCATTATATTAATACATATCTTAGTATAATCCAAGCTTTTGGTAATGAGATCACACAAAACTAGATTATCATTGCTTCGAGTTGTTTAATACCGATTTGATGCGCCAAAGGATGCTGGTTTCTATTCTTTTAAAATGTATAATTTCATTGTCAGTGAGAACTCGTGGATGTGTGCTTGTTGAATGGTCTTCATTGTTGTCTAGTTGCTATGCTTTATTTTTACCAATATTATTCCCCAATCATATTAAATTTCATTTTATTTGTTATGTTTGGACC